>NW_021832755.1:0-2500 GCF_006345805.1 Octopus sinensis
AAACATCGCCAACGGTAACACACGCGGTCATATATATATATATATATATATATCAATACGGAGTAAATAGTTCACAAGAAAAATAAATCACGGAAACATTATTTGCGAAGATACCATTGACTCTGTTATTATCTAGTGTAACAATTGTTAAATGGTAATAACAGAATCAATAATATAGGTGATTACAGGTCCCAAAAAATGCATTAAATAGCTGAAGGATTAGAATTAATCAAAGGACATACTAAGTATATCTACCTGCTGGAAATAACAGTCAAAACTCTTATTTAAATCGCCAAAATACACTGATCACTACAGAAATCAACCGTCCGATGGCAAACGGGCTAAGACAATCTCCCAACTTATATTTAAGTATTTGGACTCACGAATCAGTTGTACCGCAGACTTCAACATGACAGCTTGGGAGTCTCTATCATGGTAACGCATGCTGAGGAAGCTGAGGCTATTTTTGCCAGTGCAGAAACTGGTCCAGATGGGTCCAAATACTTAAATGTAAGTTGGGAGATCGTCTTAGCCCGTTTGAGTATCTGAGTATCCACTTTGCGCTACATTAGATTACTAACCGAAATCTCTGACCTCTTATAGAACAATTTTTCCTGCCAAATTCGACATTACAGTACATTACAAGTCCAGGATGTCTGTGAATTATTGCACTTATATCCTTCAGTGGTTCACTATCAGACGAAAATTACGCTTCTTTAAAACGATTCCGTTTCTGCGTTCAAATGTAAAATATTACATGTAATCCTCGCTGTTTCTTAGTAACTAATCTCCACAATAAAATGATAACAAAACCATTCATTCATCTCTTGTTTGCGTCTACTACTTCTGGGAGGGTCATGGAGTTTGTGTCCGCAGGCCTTACTCTAAAGGGTTCTGTCAGAAGCAGCAGTCACTACACTTTCAAGGTGGATTCGCAAGCATAACCAACTGAGACTATGGATATCGTCGATGATGACGACGATGACAACGATGATGATGTGGATGTTGATGCTGATGATGATAATGATGATGATGATGATGATGATGATGATGATGATGACGATGAGGATGATGATGATGATGATGATGATGATGATGATGATGACGACGATGATGATGATGATATGATGATGATGATGATGATGATGATGATGATGATGATGATGATGGAGATGATGATGATGACAATGACAACGATGCTGGGGAATGTGGGGGCTTATAACGACGACGACGATGATGATGATGATGATGATGATGATGATGATGATGATGATGATGACAATGGCAACGATGCTGGGGAATGTGGGAGCTGGTGACGACGATGATGATGATAATGACGACGACGACGACGACGACGACGACGACGACGACGATGGCGAGGATAATGACGATAACGACGATAACGATTATGGCATCGTCCGAGATGCGACGACAAGTGATAATATTGATGGTAACGGCGATGACGATCATTGTAATAACGATTATCGTATTGTTTTTAGTCTAACTTCAGGTCTCTTGCCGGTTGGCCCGGCTTCGAGAATCCGTTTTGTGATTCTTTCCTGTAGCATTCTAAATACACATCCATAATACTGGTGTTGTGACCTCTCAATGCGGAGCAGCAACAGCTCCAACTCGATAGATTTCATAATCTACAAGCTATGTACCCTACCGAGTAACCTTACTCCACAGATTCTTTTAGAGGATCCCCATTTCGGCCGTGTGTGTGCGCAATTGTGCTCTTTTGGCCATTAACCAACATTCATGACCATAGGTAATGATAGACACGAAACCAAATTGAAGACAATAAGTTTGGCTTTTTTATCAACTCACCTCTTCTGAGGATCGAATGCTGAAAGAGGTGCATTGCTATGCCAGAACCTGCAATTCTAGCACCTAATTCAACCATTTGCTTTCCATCACTCTTGAATACCACTCCGAAGTGCTTTTCCACATGCTTCTGTGCTGTGCCACTAGCTCTCAGAGTGCACTGGAAAGGCCTTCTGAGGAAGAATAATCTCTCAGTATTCAGGGGAACGCCAATTTGGCCACATGTATTCGTGATCATATTCTTTCGGTTATTACCCCAACATCTGAGACCATAGACGAGGACAGGTACGAAAACAAAATTGAAGAGAGCCAGTTGGGCCTTACTCTCTCTCTCTTTACTCTTTTACTTGTTTCAGTCATTTGACTGCGGCCATGCCGGAGCACCGCCTTTAGTCGAGCAAATCGACCCCGGGACTTATTCTTTTGTAAGCCCAGTACTTATTCTATCGGTCTCTTTTGCCGAACCGCTAAGTGACGGGGACGTAAATACACCAGCATCGGTTGTCAAGCAATGCTAGGGGGACAAACACAGACACACAAACATATACACACACATACATATATATATATATAATATATATATATATATATATATATATATATATATATATATATATACATATATACGACAGGCTCCCTTCAGTTTCCGTCTACCAAATCCACTCACAAGGCA
>NW_021832755.1:10000-12500 GCF_006345805.1 Octopus sinensis
AAATGGTGGAAACTAACGAAGTATAGGAGAGAGAGAGAGAGAGAGAGAAATAAAGTATGATGGCTAACAGAACAGATATTAGTGTTAGACCGTACAACGGGAGGTGTGACATCACCTTCCTTCTCATCCTAGCTCTCTACCTCCCACTTTCTGCTTCTCTCTCGCACTCTCCCTCTCCCTCTTTTGTTGTTGCTCTCTCTATTGTTGTTGCCCCTCTTCCATTCCCCTCTCTCTCTCTCTCTCCACTTTTCTCTCTCCCCTCTCACCCGTTTTCTTTCTTCTCTCTCTCAATTTCTCTCGCCTCTCTTTCCTCTTTCTCTTCTCCTCTCTCTCTCCTTTTCTCTCTCCTCTCTTTCTCCCTCTGTCTCTATCCATGTTCCTCTTTCTCTCTCTCTCTCTCTCTCTTCCATTCCCCTCTCTCTCTCTCTCTCTCCTCTCTTTCCTCTCTCTTCTTCTCTCCCTCCTTTTCTCTCTTCTCTCTCTCCTCTCCTTCCTCTCTCTCTCTTCTTCTCTCCTCCTCCCTCCCTTTCTATCGCTGTCGCTCTCTGTTCCTGTGTCTCTCTGTATCCCTGCCTGTCTGTCTGTCTCTCTCTCTCTGTTCCTATCCGCTTGTCCCAATCTCTGTCTCTGTCTCTCTCTCTCTCTCTTCCATTCCCCTCTCTCTCCTCCATATTCTTCTCTCTCCTCTCTTTCTCCCTCTGTCTCTATCCATGTTCCTCTTTCTCTCTCTCTCTCTTAGTCAAATCTTGAAATAAAGAAAAAACAGAGCTTTGGGGACGTTAGTTTGTGTGTGGTGTGTATGTGTGTGTGTGTGTGTGTGTACGTGTGTGTGTGTGTGTCTGTGTGCGCGAGTCTAAATGTTCATAGTCCCTATCAACCCTCTGTCACCTGAAATGTGCTGAATAGCGTGATGTGTAGCGGGAAGGGGTTCTGGTTGGGGAGAGGAAGGTGGAGGTGACGGTATAAGATATGGCGATGTTTAGGAACGACGAGTGGCGCTCTTTCACATCAAAAGATATTTTCCCTGACGTGGGTCGTGTGTGTATGTTTGTGCGTGTGTCTATATGCGCGCGCGCGCCTGAAGAACTAATAAAAAGCATTTTGAAAAATATTTCGTTTCTGTATTTGCTTTGCAAGATGTTTGATGTGAACTCTTGTGTTGTATCTTGGGACGGTCATTGTGCTAATAATAGACACACGCTCTGGTTCTATCTCACTTATTTACTTGTCAATAGGTTAACCACATAACCCTTTAACTAACTGGTTATTTGATTAATCGTTCGGCTAGTCAATCAATCAGCTAGATTGATTGACGATAATGATGATGATGTTGTTGATATCAAACTCCTTTCGTCACCATTCGCGACCTCATCAAATAGTGCCCTCTTTACCCCCGGTCTACGCCAGGTCCGTGTGTCTGTCTTTTTGTTTTTGCGGGTTTTATATCTATTTAGATGTATAAATATGACAATTTATGACAATTTATGTGCGAGAGGGTGAGAGAGAGAAAGAAGTGAAAATAACAATATGAAATGTAAATGAGAAGAAAATGCAAAGATCGATCTAAAGAGTTTCAGACTCTGGTAACTGTCACTCTGTCGGTAACGACGACGAATGTTGCAGTTGATCCGATCAGCGGGAACAGCCAGTTCGTAGATTCTTCTCGATTTTGATGACCAAGTTCTTGAAGAGTTCTTGAATACCGTAGTTAAGAAAAATCCAAAGCAAGCTGCACGAAAATTAGCAAAGCAGTTCAAGTCAAGTTATACTTCAATCAAAAAACACCTTTACGAATTAGTAAAAGTGTCTAAATATGTTCAGTAGGTACCTCATCATCTGGTTGCTTCCTAGGCTAATTAAAGAGCTGCCGTAATTTAAGGCTTGCTACTTGAGAAGAAGAATCAGAAATAAGGAAAAGCGAATTCTCTAGATTCATATCAAACGGAAATGATAATGGTCAGTACCCAGTGTAAAAGGAGTGTCTATCCCCAAAGAGAGACTATACCTGAAGGAAATTACGCTCTGTGTTTGGTGAGTTATGAAGAGTCTCGTCTGCCATGAAGGGTGTCGTCTGCCATGAAGAGTGTCATCTGCCATGAAGGGTGTCGTCTGCCATGAAGTGTTTAGCCAAAACGAAACAGTGAATGCATTGAAGCAATTCTTTTATTCTTTTATTCTTTTACTTGTTTCAGTTATTTGATTGCGGCCATGCTAGGGCACCGCTTTGAAGGATTTTAGCTGAACGAATCGACCCCAGGACTTATTTTATTCAAGATTGATACTTATTGTATCGCTCCCTTTTGCCGAATTGCTAAGTTATGTAGACATAAACAAATCATCACTTGTTGCCAAGCGATGGTGAGGACTTGCGCAGGCACAAACGAGGTTATAGTAGAAGACATTTGTCCAAGGTGCCACGCAGTGGGACTGAACCCGGGACTATGTGGTTGGAAAGCAAACTTACTACACATCCACACTTGTACAAAAATTTGTAGAAAAA
>NW_021832755.1:17500-27500 GCF_006345805.1 Octopus sinensis
GACTGTAGGGAAAACGACAGCGTCAACAATATCATTGATAAAAACCGTAAGTAAACATTTTTTTATCTACTTTCCCAAAGACGGAAATTTTTTTAATCTCCCTCCCTAATGGAGATTAGCTTAAAAGTGAACGCTTTACCCACAAAAATATATCGTGTAAATACGACACAAAAAATCTAAAAATTCTGCAATGCAACACTAATAGCATTAAAAACACCTTTATAGAACTAAAAGAATGTTTTACATAACACACGACATTCATATAACAATAATTCAGGCAACATTCTTAGGACAGAGACACCTTATTACTTCCCAAGGATATTTCCAGTCCTTTCGATTCTACTTGCCTCTGGTCTAAGAAGCCAGTAACAAGAGTTTAAGGGTGATGGTCCCGGTGTAGTATTCCTTCACAATAAATTCTGATAAATTCTATTAGGTGCAGTCTGACCTGATCAGTCAACAAACACACCCACAACGACCAACTCCCAACCGTAACCCCAATTCCAGAATGGTTAGATGGTTCTCGTTGCTCTAACAAACGATTATCATGTAGCGAGCCATTTTGTATTATTTATTGTTTATTATCGTTTGCTGTTGAAAAGAAACAAGTAGGAGGATCATTTTCCTTTTTCTTTTTGGAGACAACTGGGACTCTACCTCTTAGATACCGACAACACTTCTTAAAGGGTATCAGCAATGCATAAAGCAACCTGGAAGAAGTTTAAATCTTAAACTTCTTTCAAACACAAATCATCGATGAATCTTTCGTAGAGGCAATCGAATCATGACGAACGTCCACGACAATGGAATAACGACACTTTTGCAGTTTCTTCGCTCGTGGTGGTACACGGAATATGTATTATAGGTGGGAGCAGTCAAAATTTCCGATCGTCTTCCAGGTTGCTTTATGCATTGCTGATACCCTTTAAGAAGTGTTGTCGGTATCTAAGAGGTAGAGTCCCAGTTGTCTCCAAAAAGAAAAAGGAAAACGATCCTCCTACTTGTTTCTTTTCAACAGCAAACGAAAATAAACAATAAATAATACAAAATGGCTCGCTACATGATAATCGTTTGTTAGAGCAACGAGAACCATCTAACCATTCTGGAATTGGGGTTACGGTTGGGAGTTGGTCGTTGTGGGTGTGTTTGTTGACTGATCAGGTCAGACTGCACCTAATAGGTTCTCTGGCAGTGTGGACAGGGAATGGTGGTGGTGGTGGTAGTTGGGGATTTGATGGCACTGGTTTTTCTGGCCTGCCTATACTGCCCAGCCGCAGCAATCCTATTGGTTTCGCAACTTTACATTCTTTGTAGACAGCTGATCGCCACTTTCCTCTTTCCTCGGGTGCCTGCTCCCATGTGACATGACTGATGCTGAACACCCTCAGAGAAGCTTTTAACAAGTCTTTGAAAACGGTTTTCCTGGATTTCCTAGAAGCGTTTGCCTTAGAGTTCGCCATGTAATAGTTTCTTTGGACGCCAGTGGACTGGCATGCGAACTACACAACCTAACCATCGAAGATGTGATTGCATCAGGATGGTGTAGGCGCTGGTCAGTGTCTGGTCTTTGTCTTGCCATTTTATGCCAAGAATTCTTCTTAGAAAACCTGGATCTAAAGGCTACACCATCGCAGGGTTATCCATTTACAGCTGGTTGGACTGGAGCAACGTGAAATGAAGTGTTTTTGCTCAAGAACACAACGCGCCACTCTGTCCAGGAATCGAACCCACGATCTGGCGACCGTGAGCGAACATAGAAGTAGTAAAAAGAAAATCCCTGGACGTTATTGTCTCGATTGCTAGGGCTCACGAGGCCGGTTAACCGCTTTCTACGGTGTATAAGTAACTTATTTTTTTTTAACTTGGTACTTATTCTATCGGTCACCTTTCCCGAACCGGTAAGTTACATGGACGTAAATACACCAACACCGGTTACCAAACTGAAGTGGGGGACAAATATAAAGGCATACTCACACATTGTTTCATCAGAACTTTTATTAAAAACAATATGGATTTTCTATTTTTTTGGAACAACAGTTTCATAAGGGATATCATCCTCTTTGCAATTTTCAAATAGCCACTGTCCGAAGAAGTACTTCCAAAGGTAGACGCCTGGATTATCTTACCCCAACTGACCTACTGTATGTGTGTATGCTTGTGTGCATGTGTGCATGTGTTTGTGTGCGCCGTATAGTGTAGTTTAGTAGAATCTTTTCGGTTTGAACGGCAGTTTTTTTTAATAATTTCCACGTAACTAAACACTTTTAAACTTCGTATACTGGTAGAATGTGTTTATAAAACATCTTTTTCTCTTGGCTTTATTGAGAAAATTCTATAGTTTGTAAGATATTTGTTGTTTTTTCTTCAATTTCTGCAATTTCAACCAATCAATGACGTCTATTGGGGTGAAAACATTCTGTGCCGTATGAATATGTCCCTCGTTTAAGAAACAGATTGAGTTTATTTACATTTCTGAAGAAAAAAAGATACCCTTCCCCCCACCCCTAACCCTAACCCTAAAATAGATTGAAATGCAATAGATCGATACTAGGGTCATAATTATAGTTGACAATTTCATATGACACCGCTAGAAAAAAACTGCCGTTCAAACCGAAAAGATCCGTTTAGTATAGTAATAATAGTTAAGTTATTACCTACTTAACGCAATGGGCATTAAAAACTTCATCTCTCTATATATAAACGGCAGTTTGTTTGTCTGTGTCTGTCAGGTTGTACCCTTACCCTGACCACGGCTTTGAACCGATTCTGATGAAACTTGACACACACATAGCCCAATGTCATAATTCAAAACTAACGCAGCGAAAATTTTGAAAAGTTCCCCCAGTTCTGAAAAGCATCGATAAATTCGACATGGGGTCGAGAATCTAAGCTTTTTATATGCAACACATTTTCTGTTGTAGTTTTCGCAACTTGCAATCGATTTTCACCAAACTCATGGTGAAGCTTAATGTTACCCTAAGAAACTTAATTCTGACGTTAGTTTTCCATGCAATACCTTACCATCAGAAAAAATCGATAAAATCATGCCATTTTGGGAAATCGCGTTCAAATTCAAGATGACATATTTTCGACAATATCTTTCACAAATTGGCAGGAATTTTTTTTTTTAATTCACAGCGAGCATCATGTCTGCTCCAAGGAGCTATATGGCCCTTTTTATTCCAATGGGATACTTTATTACTGGAAAAAATCGGTTAATTAAATCATATGTGGCACACATAGCAAACCGATTTGTGTATTAAACACAAACCGCAGACTGTCTAGGGGACGCAACTCGACCTTTTTAACTCTCGGAACACGTGGGGTAAGTATCCCAAAATGTATAAAAATGTACAAAAACGGCAAAAGAGCGGGCAGCAATGTGAGTGACAACAACGAAAAAGTCAAAAGTGAACAAACGAATGGAAAAGGTTTTTTGGTGCACACGACAAAAGCGGTTTATAATAAACCAAGAGTTTGCAAGTAGCGTCCGAGGACCCTTAATGTACGTCAAAAATTTAAGGTAAAACGTTTGGGGTGGTAGTTATAAAGAAAGTATTCGAATAACTTGCGGCTGCAGCAGCTATTAGCAGAAGTGGCGGTGTTGGGGGTAAAGTCTCGAATGTAATTTCTTCCTGGTAGGAATTGGTTGGGTTGAATTATCGATAGCTGTTTGATAGTTATTTGGGAGTGAAGAGAAGACGTTGCAACCTACACATGCGCCTTCGTTCCCTAGAGGGAAAGGACTAGATTGGGATTAGTCGTTGCCTACTAGGGGCTCTTAAATACCCGGGCAACGCCGGGCTATACTGCTAGTCGTGAATACTTGTGCAATAAGGAAAATATAATATTAGCACAAAACTACTAAGATGGTGTTTGGCTCATCACTGAAATGTATATTCGTTCATTTCTATATTTCCATGGTCTTCGCTGTTATAAACTCTCTGGACTGGGACCTTCTGTCAAGACGACCTTTAAACGTGTCATCCGCTTCTGGTCCCTAATGTATTGTTTCCCTTTTGAGCTTGTAAGTCAGAAGCCATTCTATTTTAATAGCTTCTATTCTCATACCGCTGCTCCTTGGAACTCATTACCATCGTCTTGTTATCAAATTCACTATTGAGTTGTTAACATGTTGGGCCATCTTTTTTCTACTAAGTCTTTGGCTCGTCACCGAAATATATCTTCGCCGTGTCATTCCCGTGGTCATTGCTCTGATGAACTTCCTGGTCTCGTACTTTACGTCAAGAACTTTAAACATGTTCTCTTCTGAGGCACATTATTTCACAATTCAGCATCCTGTTAGTCATAACTCGTTTCACAGCCTTTTTAGACCATCTCAGCAAAGTGTTGATTATATATATATATATAATATATATATATATATATATATATATATATTATATATATATATATATATATAGCCATGGAAGGTCAATGCTTGGGATCTCGTTGAGAGAGCACATCAGTAACGAGATCATCAGAAAGAAGTCCGGCGTGAGAGATGTCATCGCAGAGTATACACGCAGCAAGTTTAGATGAACTGGACACGTCGCCCGGCTCACCGATGATCGGTGGACCCGCGCAGTTGTCGAGTGGTACCCGCGCGAGCGGAAACGATCACCCGGAAGGCCTCCACGACGGTGGAGTTACGATTTCAGGAGGACGATTGGGCTCACGTGGATGAGAAAGGCGCGATCCAGAGAGGAGTGGACAGGGTGCTGTGACCAGCGGTGTGAAATGGACGCCCGACGGACTCGTCGGTCAAGGTGATCAAGGTGATATATATATAAATATAGTGGAGGTGCAATGGCCAAGTAGTTAGGGCAGCGGACTCGCAGTCATAGGATCGCAGTTTCGATTCCCAGACCGAGCGTTGTGAGTGTTTATTGAGCGAAAATACCTAAAAAGATCCACCAGGCTCCGGCAGTGGGTGGTGGTGAACTCTGCTGTACTCTTTCACCACAAATTTCTCTCACTTTTTCTTCCTGTTTCTGTTGTACCTGGATTTCAAGGGGCCAGCCTTGTCACTCTCTGTGTCACGCTGAATCTCACCGAGAACTACATTAAGGGTACACGTGTCTGTGGAGTACTCAGCCACTTAATTTCCCGAACAGGCTGTTCTGTTGATCGGATCAACTGGAACACTTATCGTAGTAACCGACGGAGTGCCAACAACATTATAATAATTATATATATATATATATATATATATATATTATATATATATATATACTATATATATATATATATATATATATATATATATATTATAATACTGTACAAGTAGATATAGAATTTTTTATGTAAACCCCTGAAAGAAATAACTCAACACCATTCCATAAATGGAAATGTACCATCGCTTCTTGTTTCTGTTGCTGTTGCTGTTGAGCGAACGGGCTCACAAGATGGGACAAGTCCGAAACGTGGTCCTTTGCTGTTCGTAAGACCCGCAGAAGAGAAAGCAGGTCAACCCCCGACACCGAGAGCATCGACGGATGGATGAATGCGCATCCAGGCTCAGCGGTTGCGTAGGAAGTCGGGGACAAGAAACAGAAAGAAAGAGTGAGAGAAAGTTGGAGTGAAAGAGTACAAGAGGGGTCGCCACCACCACCCTGTCGGTGCCCCGTGGCGCTATTTAGGTGTTTTCGCTCAATAAAGACAGATAACGCCCGGTCTGGTAATCGAAACCGCGATCCTCCGACCGCGATTCCGCTGCCCTAACCATTGGGCCATTGCGCCTCCTGTTGCTGCTGCTGCTGTTTTTGTTGCTGCTGCTGTTGTTGTTGTTGTCGTCGTCGTCGTCGTCGTAGCTGTTGTTGCTGTTTAACTCAGGTCAGCGTTCATATAACAAATACGAAACGCTCACAGCTGGAATATTGTTAACGCTAGATCTGACCTCTTTACAGCTGACCTTTCTCTCAACACGATGTAGTCCAAGGCATGCTGTTTCTTTTGTTCAAAACAGCACGACACGTGACTTGAGTGGAATTCGGTAGCTATATCTAGCATGTTATACGACCACATAGAGTGTCGTCAATGGCTTGTTTTTGTTATTGATATTTTATCTAAGTGAAAGGCGGCAAACTGGTAAAATCGTTAGCACGCCGGGCGAAATGAGTAGCCGTATTTCGTCTGCCTTTCTTTACGTTCTGAGTTCAAATTCCGCCGAGGTCGACTTTGCCTTTCATCCTTTCGGGGTCGATTAAATAAGTACCAGTTACGCATTGGGGTCGATATAATCGACTTAATCCGTTTGTCTGTCCTTATTTGTCCTCTCTGAGTTTAGCCTCTTGTGGGTAGTAAAGAGATAGGTATTTCGTCTGCCTTTACGTTCTGAGTTCAAATTACGCCGAGGTCGATTTTGTCTTTCATCCTTTCGGGGTCGATAAATTAAGTACCAGTTACGCATTGGGGTCGATATAATCGACTTAAGCCGTTTGTCTGTCCTAGTTTGACCCGTCTATGTGTAGCCCCTTGTGGGCAGTAAAGAAATAAGAATCGTTAGCACGCCGGAAAAAATGCTTAGCAGTATTTCGTATTCCGTTACGTTCTGAGTTCAAATTCCGCCGAGGTCGACTTTGCCTTTCACCCTTTCGGGGTCGCTAAAATTAGTACCAGTTACGCACTGGGGTTGATGTAATCAACTTAATCCCTTCTCCCAAATTTGAGAAAGGATTCTTCATTTAAGTGTAAAGCGGCGATCTGGTATAATCGTTGACGCGCCTGGTAAAGTGCTTAGCGGCATTTAGTCTGAACTTGCGTTCTGATTTCAGACTCCATCGGGATCGACTTTCTCTTTCATCCTTTCGGGGGCACTGAAATAACTACCAGTTGACTCCTGGGATTGACGACGCCATCGAATTTTTTCTGGACTTGTGTCAAAATTTGAAAGCGATATTTTTTTCTTTATGCGTTTGAAGCAATGAGTTCTTTTTGTTGTTGTTCGAGATGATGATCAAGATGATGATGATGATGATGATTGATGATGATGATGATGATGATGATGATGATGATGATGATGATGCTGACGATGAGGAGAAGCAGGATTTTGTTGTTCAGCTGCATCTCTGCTCTTACGAAGCAAGCAGATGATGAAATGCGTGTATGCACGTATGTATGCAGCGCATACATACATGCATACATACATACATACATGCATACATACATACATTCATACATTCATACATACATGCATTCATACATACATACATACATACAACATACACATATATGTGTGTGTGTCTTACACAAACACGCACACCACACACATAAGTAAACATACATTCATACATATATATATGTGTGTATGTATGTATATATATGTATATGTATATATATCTATATATATGTATATTTACATACATATATGTATATATAAATGTACGTATTCCTGCATATTACACACTCACACACCTATGTGCGTTTGTGTGTGAGTGTGTGTGTGTTTGTAAATTATCCACATGCATATATATTAATACATATTTACACATGTATGTGAGTGTATGTGCGTACGCGCGCCTATGTGAGAGTCTGTCTGTGTGTGTGTAAGTATCCATAGATATACATGCTTATAAAGAATGATAGTATCCCACTGGTGTGAAATGCAATTAATCAAACGAAATTACTGATTCCCTCTGAGGTAGAGAGAGAGAACTATTTATTTCTTATTCAAAGATATATCCGTGTGAGTTGCTACTTCGGAGTCTCGCCTTCGCTTTCACGCTCCTCAGGCGACTGACGATGCGCTACTTGAAGTTTGCATATCTCCACACTGGTTGGATCTCTTCGGCTCCCACTGAAAACAACTGGGGGCAACTTATATGTTCAACTTATGGTTACATTATTATTTATATTTATAAATATATATAGATATATATATATATATATATAATATATATATATATAGATGTACATAAATAATATATGTATAAATATAATATTGCATATTATATATTTATATATAATATATATATATATAATATATATACATATAATATATACAAATGTGCATATATTATGTATATATATATATATATATATATATAACATACACATATGTGTAAGTATACACAACACACACGCACACACACACACGCGCGCACCGCACGCACACACACCATACACACACACACACACACACACACACACACACACACACACCCCACACACACACACCATATAATAATCTATACCGTAAGTGAAGTAAAAGAATGCACTTTTTATAGCAAAGAAATTCCTTAGATGAAGTGTTTCACTTTAAAATACTAGTCGGAAAAATTCCTATGAGAAACCCTGTCGTGAACCTACAAACGCAAATATATATGTGAATATTAGGGAACGGGTGAATAGAATGATGTTTTTGCTTGTGCTTTTTAGCTCTAGGAACATTTTTAGCAATGGAAGAAGCATGTAACGAATTTAGTACAAACTAGGTTAATTGGAGGTGTGGTTAATTATTGAAAATATAAATATGTTTTTATTGTACGTATTGTATAGTTAACTGTGTAACCTATGTATTTCTGATAAAGTGTTTATAGCTCCGTGGTATGTGGGGCTGCGGAGGTCCTTCGATGTGATATGATAAATTACAGTAGATTTAAATTCTATTCTTCGTATTTATGAGTTAGTGGGACATAAAAATAGGTGAGATATAGATTATATTTTATATGTACTATGGGCGTACATATTTTGAGAATGATGTAGCGCTTACATTCTCATCCACAGGCAAATTTGTGTACATAAGTACATATAAACTCACTGAGACACCGAATACACACAAATAGAAACACTTGGAGACATACGCTCGTACGTATTCACACATGTGAGATGAGGGCTGTGCGTGTGTATGCATATGTGAGTGCGTTTTTATATATAATGCATTAATTCCTCGATATACGAGTAAATTCGTTCCTGGAGATCGCTCGTAAAGTGAAAACTCGTAAAGTAGTTTTATATATACAGGGTGTCCCAAAAAAATGTATACACATAGTGGTTCGGCAAAAGAGAACGATAGAATAAGTACTAGGCTTACAAAGAAACCAAAAATTTACAATTATTTAGGTGTGTATATTTTTTGGGACACCCTGTATATATATAAAATACACATATTATGTGTGGTGTGGTGTGTGTGTGGGTGTGTGTGTGTGGGTGTGTGTGTGGTGGTGTGCGTGGTCACCACCATCGCTGGACAACCGATATGGTGTGTTTAAGTCCCCGTAACTTAGCGCTTCGTGAAAGACACTCGCTAGAATAAGTACTAGGCTTACAAAGAATACGTCCTGGGTTCGATTTGTTCGACTAAAGGTTGTGCTCCAGCATGGCCGCAGTCAAATGACTGAAACATATAAAAGAAAGAAAGAACACTAAATTAATAATTATATATATAATTATATAGTTATATCAAAGGGATCAGGAAAGAACCTTCTCCAGCATGCTGAAAGAAGACGCCGAAGGCGCTAAAAAACTTCTGTATATCATCTACAAAACATGGCTTTTGAAGGAAGTGCCTTTGGCGTCTTCTTTCAGCATGCTGGAGAAGGTTCTTTCCTGAACCCTTTACTATAATTATATAATTATACGAGCAAAACGTCCGTCGTCCAATGGACTGTACTGAGTTGTCAAACACTTAATCCAAATTTTCTCAAAGCCTGATTTAACCTAAATTTGAGACACCAGCAAAAGACGGATTTCGACTGATATACTTGCGCGTACACATGCACGTTCCCACGGCTTTCTCGATCGCATTCTCACCTGGAATCGATTTTTGTAATTTTTTCAAGACTTATACACGCCCTGATACCGTCGGTATCTATTTATAAAATTTGATTGCAATCGGATGGAGGATGCCCGAGACCCTAGAAGACACACACAGATAGAACGGATTTTATATAATAGATATATAATCATTAATTTAGTATATAAATTACCTACAAGGTTTTATTTCATACCGGCCACTCGATATAAACATTAACGTGATTTTATCCTGAATTCTGTTAAG
>NW_021832756.1:0-5000 GCF_006345805.1 Octopus sinensis
TGTAAATAGTAATTAACCATTTATTCTGAGAATGAAACCAAAAAATTAACGTCAGTTTATTCATCACCAGTGAAGAAGTATTCATAATGTTTTACTTTATGTTTATGTATTTTTAACTGAAAGTTTACGCGCTGTTATTTAGAACGCTAATTATTCTTGCGATTGTACTCTTTTGACTGTCATATGAATACACACACACACACACACAGAGCGCACGCGCGCAAACACACATACACACACCTGACGTCTTAAAATTGTAAAATGGTCTAGATTATTAACTTTAAACATAGTGTATTGTGTATGTATGTATGATTATATGCGTGCGTGTATGTACTGATACGTATATACATACATACATACATGCATACAAACAGACAGACATACATGCACGCATACATATATATATATATATATATATATATATATATATACATATATATATCTAGGCGCAGGAGTAATTGTGTGGTTCCGGGTTCAGTCCCACTGCGTGGCACCTTGGGCAAGTGTCTTCTACAATAGCCTTGGAACTGACCAAAGCCTTGTGAGTGGATTTGGTAGACCGAAACTGAAAAAGAAGCCCGTGGTATATATATATATATATATATATATAATATATATATATATATCTATATATGTGTGTGTGTGTTGTGTGTGTGTGTGTTGTGTGTGTGTAGCTATATATATATATATATATATATATCACGTGAACGTGACCGACCAGACTATCCGATGTTGCTACACATTGCTGGTCACACAATGCACTTCGCATTGTTTTATCCTTCAAATGACGCCACCCGCTGACTAAGCGAGCAGGCCACACAAAGAGTGAGAGAAAGTTGTGGCGAAAGAGTACAACAGGGATCACCTCGTGGAGAATTATGTGTTTCGCTCAATAACAACTCACAACGCGCCCGTCTGGGAATCGAAACCGCGATCCTACGACCGCGAATCCGCTGCCCTAACACTGGGCCATTGCGCCTCCACACCACACAAACACACACCCCCCCACACACACACACATATATATATATAATATATATTATAGATATATTGTATTATTATAGGTATGTATGTATGTATGTATGTATGTATGTATGTATGTGTACATGTATGTATTTATGTATGTAATTAAGATTCAGCTGAATCAGGTACTTAAATTGAGGCACCAAGCCAGTTCGGTATACTCCGCACGGCTCCAAGTTAGGTGAAGAGAATGTAAATAAATACCAAGGATGTCCAGGTTTCAATACATTACGGCCGTTTCGAGCGGCTCCATTTAATCGATCAATGAAAGCATTACATCCATCACTTTGAAAGAAACCGCTCTCCTCAAAAGTAGATAACCATATAGATTTCCAACATAAAGGATAAACCATTTTTAACAAATTTATGTCAATACCAGCAACCAAAATAATTACATCGTCTCCATATGTTATGTTTGAAGCAGAATGAGTTTAGAAAAAATGCAATTCATTTATGAAGCCTACTATAATTTAGGGCAGCAGACGAAAATAGTGATGTCAAGATATAGAAGTGGTGAGATAGTTATTTATATTTAGAAGGTTTTATGCAGCATGTAGCCTACAACCATTTAGAATTAAATCCATTGAGAGTTAACAACTGTGTTCTGGTTGAGGGTGTTAAATCAGTTAATGTCAGACAGTCTTCCAGACCATTATTTTATTGGAACCATATATCGGGCTTTATCTGCATGTATGTATGTATATGTGTGTGTGATTGTGTGGTCTAGT
Source organism: Octopus sinensis (assembly GCF_006345805.1). Classification (NCBI taxonomy): domain Eukaryota; kingdom Metazoa; phylum Mollusca; class Cephalopoda; order Octopoda; family Octopodidae; genus Octopus; species Octopus sinensis. Next base: position 1,752 of record NW_021832756.1, read on the forward strand.
ACTTAGGGTATGATCGTAAGATTGTGGATTCAATTCCAGGACCGGGCAAAATATTTCATATCACGCTACCCTATTTTCATCTAGGGGTGTGTATGTGATATATAAACCACAGAGTCATGGAGTGGCCATTATGATATGCATATGTATAAGTGTTTAAGCCTCTGTGTTTATATGAGTATGTGTGTGTTTGTGGCTGTGTTATAGAATATCTATGTTAAATAAATATTGGGATCAAATTTTTACACAAATCGATTACATCAATCGCAGGGCTAAACTGGTACTCGTTTTATCGACCCGAAATGATGAAAAGAAAAGTTCACCTCGACAGAATTTAAAATCAGAACGTGAAGACGGACGAATTGCCGTTAAGCATTTTGTCCGGCGTGGTAACTATTCTGCCAACTCATCGCCTTAGTTTGAGATAAATATTGGTTTCAAATTTTGACACAAGGCCAGCAATTTCGGGGGAGGGTCTAAGTCGATAACATCGACCTCAGTGCTCAAATAATAATTGTTTTATCGTTCACGATATGATGAAAGGCAAAGTCGACCCCGGCAACATTTGAACTCAGAACGTAAAGCCGGAAGAAATGCCGCTAATCATTTTGACCGAGACGGTTACCAATCGGACAGCTCACCACCTTATTGTGAAATAAATATTAAATTGCTTTATATACATGTGCAGCGTGGGGAATTGTTCTATAGTCACAGGCCAGAATATTTTGACCATGGCATTAATAAAATAAGCTTTAATGACTTATCTGGAAATACGTTACCCAAATATTTCCTTCACATTGTAAGACAGTAATGCAGGATTTGAGGTAGATTTCGCGAAGATTTGTAGCAGCTCTTTTGAATCGATTGTGTGTATGGTTATTTGGAATTATATGAATGCTGTTATTTTATGTATATTTGAAGGCGGTAAACTGGCAGAATTGTTAATGCTTAGGGCTGTTTCGTCCGTCTATACTTTCCAAGTTGAAATTGCGCCATGGTCGACTTTACCTTTCGTCCTTTCGAAGTCGATAAAATATGTGCCATTTGAACTCTGGGGTCGATGTAATCAACTAGCACCCTTCCTCTAAATTTCAGGTCTTCTGCTTATAATAGAAACAATTATTATAAGTATATTTGTCTAGAAAATTATATAACTATAACAATACCATAGTTTCGTGCATTTATCCGTGTATATAAAAACAAAAAAAAGACTGAGTGGATGTGATGCTGAATAAAAGAGCTAATATCCAACTGACGGCATAATGAGATATTTTTGGTCATCAGTAAAGCAGATAATATATTGAGTTGCCGACATGTCTCAAAAATCGTCTAACATCACCCATCACGCATTGCTCGAATACTTTCACATATTGCATCATCAGTGTTGTTTCAATGTCTGAAATACTTCCACGGAACGTAACTAGAACCCATGTGTATACAAGTGAGAAATTGCGAGATGAATTTAAATACAAATTTATATGCACACACACACACACACACATATATACCATCACCACTTTATTTGATATACGTATATTAAGTATCTCATAAAAATGTTCACACAACAATAAGCTTTGATACAGTAAAATACCTACATGCATACATGCATAAATGCATGCATTCATGCACTCTCACAGGCCACCCTTGTAAGTACACACACACAGACTCATAGTCCTTAAGAGAGCATTCCGGTTTTAACTGTCAATATGCATCATTCTTTTACTCAACGATATCGTTATTATATGCATTTAACGTATGTGTATATGTGTACCGATATGTCTATATACATATGTATGTATATATATGTAAATATGTATAAATATGGATTTGTGTGTGCATATATGTACATATGTCTCTCTCTCTCTCTCTCTCTATATATATATATATATATATATATTATATATGTATATGTAATATGTATTCAGATTTATGCATACACAGACACGCATATATCTACTTGCCCAGAAATATGTGTTAACAGACATGTGGATAAATGTATATTTTTATGACCCTACCTAAAGCATAGGAAGACAGTTACATATGTACAGCTTTCAGTATCATCACGTACAGCAAAAGAAACAAGGATATGTAAATCGTCTCGATGACGCATGCGTCTAGAATCGTACACACCGTTTCTTCCTAAGTTTTTCTTATTTCTTTTTATTTACCATATGCTTTATCCGTCAGAAACACATTCATTGTAAGGCGTGAGTGCGCATGTCCGTGCGTTCGCTGTTATATGCATACATAGATACCTATATATATATATATTTATATATTCACATACATATATACAGATATATAGATATATATATATATATATATATATATATATATATATATATATATATATATACAATAAGCACATTTATATGCTTATATTTATTGTGAGTCAATTATATATATATATATATATATATATATATATATTATATACATATATATATATGTATGCATACACAGATATACAGATATAAACATACGCAACGTACATTATTTACATATGTATACATACAACCATACATATACATAGATATATTTATATATACACATACATATAAGCATACGCCCCACAAATATATATAAACAGATATATATGTAATATATGTAAATATATATGTCTCTCTCTCTCTTTATATATATATATATATATATATATATATATATATATATTATCATATATGTATAAACACATACATACTCACACATATACATATACATATTGTGTTATTTTCCCAGATAGGCACATATATATAACGGGTATAAATTTAACTTTGTTCGTTCAATATTATTGTGGTACCGTAACCAGCAGGAAATTGGAAAAACGCAATAATATAGTTTGATTGGGGCATCGTAGTTGGATAAATTTGTTTCGTTTCTTTCCGTTTACTGTTTGGTTCTCTGATTTCTATTTCTATTGTCTGCATGTTGTCTGATGATTCGATATCATTAAGATGGCTTCACTATAATTTCCAACCATACAAAATCTGAAAAATTAAGTAAACTGTATATATATAAAAAGTTATATAAATAATAGAAACGGATAGAAAACGAAAAAAATTTTACAGTGAAGAGGGGAAAAATAGTGCATGCATATATATATATATATATATATATATATATATATATATATTATATATATATATATATATATATATATATATATATATATACTACTATCTATCTATTTATCTACCTATCTATCTATCTATCATCTATCTCTCTCTCTATATATATATGCACATATACTAT
>NW_021832756.1:10000-20000 GCF_006345805.1 Octopus sinensis
TTATTTTTGTAGAAAATATAAATGAAAGACATGATATTTTCTTTGTTCTTCATAATATTTGAACCGTATTTATTGTTGACATCTTAAAGAAAAAAAATGATAAACACGGAATTAACTTCTTTGATTTATATTTTGAGATATTTATTGAGCAGTTTATAATTAAAAATCCATATCCCAAACATTTAGAAGCGTTTTTTTTTCAGTTCTCTTTTATTTGCGTACGTCTTTGAACAACTTCTCCAAATTACGGCGAAATGTACACAATATATGTTAGTCAACGATAAATAGAATGAAATCGATATTAAATCAGTTCACTAAATATTTAATACTTATATTTCAAGCATTGCCAAAAGGTCATAAAATATGCAAAAGAAAAGAGTCGATTAAGTGCGACGATTACAACTTATTTTCATTGACATCGGAAAAATTAAAAGGCAAGGCCAAACCCGTCGGGATTCGAACTCGGAGAGTAAAAAGACGCAAATCATTTTCTCCGTCATTTTACTGTGTCTAGAATTCACCCGCCCCCGTTTTACAGTATATTCGATATCGCACTGGGTAGAAGACTACTGCGCAGTAGTGGGACCTTCAGGAAACAGCAGCCGACTCTACCTCAAATTTTTCCTTAGTATCTTAGTAAAAAGCATAAATTGGATAGTATAGCACTAAACAGACTATGGCTAAAAATAAGGATGGCATGACTGAGAACGGGGCAACCCTAATTGAACATTCAAGGACATGTTCCATCATCAATTCAATCAAGATTAACCTGGAGGTAAACAATGATATATATTCAGTATTAAACACACACACACACACACACACAAACACACACAAACACACAACACACACACACACACACACACACCACACACACACACACACTCACACAAACACACACACAACGATGGGCGGACAGACTGGATATTTGTTCCTGCTCGCAACTACTTGAGCATTTAAAAGCATAGAAATGAGATATTTTGACGTAGCCCTTTCGGCACCGACTATTTGGCTTTACTGATTCCACTATCACTTATTTAACATCAGACATTTTTTCTTTTCGGGTCTTAGGACAGCAGCAGCACAACGGGGTGAGACGATGGATCTGAGAGGAAGGCCACACTGCTGCTAAAATCTATGACACACACACACAAGCATGCACACACACACATACACGCACACATATACAGACAAACAAGGACACAAACGCTTGCGCACATAAAGATACACAACAAAAAGAAAAAGAAACAAAAAAATGGAGTAAGTGGAGCAAGAACACACACGAAAATGAAAAGTGTCGCTTAAGAGGTTACATATGCGTAACTAAAGATTTCCGGACAATGGACACGACTTAAATTAATAAAATAAGAACAGTGATAAACGAGTGAATTAAAATATATAGTGCGTGTGTTTATTGGCAAAAGAAAAATGAGCTATCCGAAAATGCAATTATATATATATATATTTGAGTAGTTGAATGAATTATCTTATTAAGGATAATTCGAAAGATAACCGATACCTGGGTAGCAAATTATATATATATATATATGAGAGAAGAAAATGGATATAATATCAATGGGAAACTCGTGGTTTACACTGGCATGTCTTTAATTAAATAAGTAACAAGGAAGCAATAAGCAGATATATATACAGTATATATATATATATATATATATATATATATATATATATATATATATATATATATATATATATATATATATAGCAATAATAATTCTCTAAACGAGATATAAACAGTAACTGCTCCATAACATAAGGGACATCAGCCATCTGAATGTGGCTAGAGGCAGTAACACCCCCACCGCCCTGCCCTGTCCCTAGCCACATTCAGATGGCTGATGTCCCTTATGTTATATATATATACATATATATATAAAGGCAGCGAACTGACAGAATCGTTAACACGTGAAGTGGCATTTCTTCTGTCTCTTCGTTCTGCGCTCAAATTTCGCCGACGTCGACTTTGCCTTTCAACCTGTCGGGGTAGATAAAATAAGTACCAGATGGGCACAAGGGTTGATGTAATCGACTTATTTGACTCCCACCCGAAATTACTGGCCTTGTACCAACATTTGAAATCAATATTGAAATATATAAGAACGGTGAGTTGGCACAATGTTTAACATGCCGAGTTAAATGCTTAGTGGTAGTTTCGTATGTCTTTAGGTTCAGAGTTCAAATTATATCGAAGTCGAGTTTGCCTTTCATGTCTTCGGAGTCACTAAAATAAATACCAGTTGAGCATCGGAGAAGGTGGGTTTCGATGTAATCGACTAGTCCCCTCCTCTAAAATTCCAGTCCATGTGCCTAAATTTGAAACCAATATTAAACACAAAATCCTACCTCGGAATCAGGGATTGAATTTAATATTTAAGCTTCCACAGACATTCAGAATTTCACTTAAGATCTCAGAAAAAAAAAAGTGCTAAAGAATTATAATAACATTTCCATATGCGATATCTTACAATAATATTTTCATATAACATGTTCTCAAGGAATATGAACGTAGTCAGTGGATGAAATATGAATAGATATCTGAAAGAAAGAAGCGGATGGCATACTAGCTTTCAGTTTTATAATTTCATAAGTGATCTATAAAAAGGAAAAATATGAGGCTTCTTTTTGTTAATGAAAAAGGAAAAAAAAAAGAGAGATAAAAAAATGTGATTTGAAGAATCGGAGTTTGAATACGTTGAATAGTTATTAGGATTTCATGTAGGAGATATTCAAAGTGCTTTACATGTGATTGAGAAGATGAGGAAGCGTTAGAAAGAATAACCTAAAAGTCGATCGAAGTTAAAGAAGAAACTGACAGAGGCATTCACTTTAATTGTGAGTTGCTTTGGCAATTTTACACAAAGGCGTTACAAACACTGATTGTAGCTGAAACGTGATTAAAAATGTGCATTCGGCTATGCAGGGATACAAAAAAAACACAACAAAAACAAAAATCCAGCTAGAAAAAATACAAAGAAGAATGAAATCCACTCAAAAGTGATTGATCTTATATTTTTGGAAATGAGACATAATACAAATCGACATGTAAAAAATCTTCGATTCACATCCAAGTGCTGGTTCAATAACCAGCATCATTCCTTACGTCGTGTTCACTTTTCATACCGACTTCATTATAAGTCGTATATGATTTTTCGCACCCAACACAACACCGCAACGCTATTCTGAATAACTGGATGTTACCTTTTTTCTATCATACATGTCATTTAAACTGAATTAACTGTCCATTTCAAATATTCCCCGATTGTATTTCTTCTGCATTGAACAAAGTAAAGCCGACTCAGAATTAATTGTTGTAAGAATGTTTTTCATTATGCATCCATCAATTGTATTCTTATGCAATTGCGACACATATCTGTAATCCATGATTTTCGACCAAAAATAGATAAAAAGAAACGTAAGACAAGCGATAAAAAATGAAAGCGAATACTAAAAAGAGTTGGCTAATTGAATGGAACATACAAAAGCACACTACCACATGCATTTGTACATTAAATGTATGTATGTATGTATGTATGTATGTATGTATGTATGTATGTATGTATGTATGTATGTATGTATGCATGCATATATGTATGTATCAGTAAAGCTGGACTCAAGAGTCATCTTCGTAGTCATAAAGCGAGACAGATGAGTGACAACCTGGCTACTGGTGGTGGTGTAACACACCATACTAATCATATCTCTCAGGCATATGGAAGAGAGTGTAATTCGGCAGGAGGACTTAAACGACATGCAAAAGTACATGAAGCTCAGTTACAATTACAGCCGGCTATTACCGGTAAAGGTCTTAGTTGCCAATTCTGTACAAGACATTGTAGATCTTTAGCGAGGCTAAAATGTCACATTCGATCACAGCACCAGTAACAGTTAAGCTTCGTGCAATGGCCATACTTGATAACGATGGGGCAGCCATAAAGTATGTATGTATGTATGTATGTATGTATGTATGTATGTATGTATGTATGTATGTATGCAAGATAGGGTCGTCGGTGACTAAGCTGGCAACCCCATCAAGCTTGACGAGAAGGGTGATTGTTGGACACTTTGCAGGATGAAAAATAAGACTTGTCAAAGGGCGGAAGAGCTCATGAGCAGTCAACGGACATCAAACAATACGTGTCCATGTGTATGCATGCATGTATGTACGTATGCGTGGAGACATGGAAATACTGGGTTGGTGTCCAGACGTGCAGTTGGCCCACTGGGAGTGGGAGCCTCCTCTGTTGTTGTCACATGTCTCTAGAAGAGGGAAACTCCTTAGAGAAAAACTATGACATTCACAATATTCGATGATGTAGACTCGTTCTTGTTTTGTTTTCGAGTTCACGTTGTCTCTGTTCAGAGAGTGGGATTGGATTTGTACAAATATTTTCCCTGCTATAAAAAAAAAATCATCATGCAAAGGTGACGCTAGAAATAAAATGCCTGTCACAAAAATGGTTGATCGTACCAGTCGCATATATGTATGTATGTATGTATGTATGTATGTATGTATATATGTATGTATGTATGTATGTAAGCATGCATGCATGTATGTATGTCATTCAGTTTATTTCAAGATGTCCTGCCAATAGAGAAAGAACCGGTTTCTAACCTAGAGCTAACGTTCTTTATTTGGAATTTCAACATCAACAACAGGGTATGTATGTATGTATGTAGTATGTATGTATGTATGTATGTATGTAAGCATGCATGCATGCATGTCTGTCTGTCTGTCTGTCTCTCTGTCTGTCTGTCTGTATGTATGTATGTATGTATGTATGCATGTATGTATATATATATATGTATGCATGTGCAGATTTGTATGTTTTATAGTTACATATCTAGACATGCTCATCTATTTAAATGATAAACTGGAAAGTTTTCACAGAATTTTGCAGTTCCAGTGATGGATTGGATCTTTAGTCTTCGAATTAGCTTTATCCTTTCTGGTTTTCAGAAGACTAATTTCTCAATATTTTTTGTATTTAGGCAGTATGTTACATACCCCCACGACCCCAATAATTACAGGTATAAACCTGAAATTGTAATCTGGATAGAGTAACTGCAGATTTCTCAATAGTTCAGCATAGGTATTCTCTTTTTCACTGGTCTTCAGCATTATGTTAACATCCACTGGGCAGCTAATTTCCACAACTGTGTCTAGTTTCTCTTCTCTATGTATGCATGCATGTATGTATGTATGTAAATATGTATGTATGTATGTATGTATGTATGTATGTATGTATGTATGTATGTATGTATGTATGTATGTATGTATGTATGTATGTATGTATTTGGGTGTATACAGAAGTTACTATCAACCTTTTTGTGTATATAGATAAATATGGCTAATATGGTACTCTACTGTAAAGTATTGAGGTAATCTTCAATTTAATATTCAACTGATTTTATATATATTTGGTTGTATCTCTGGAGGGTTAATATACCAATACTAAAAGTACGTTCTGGTTATATTTTATTTCTTCATTTGTCAATTATCAATTAGTTACCTGACCAATTAATTAAATGATTGTTTGATTAATTGTTCCTCATTAAATCACTTAGATATATTAATATCCTTTCATCTCCTTTTGGAGACCTCATCATTCATGAGTCTTCTCATCTTCAGAACTGTTTCAGATCTATCTGGAGTAGAGGTATGTTGATGAGGTTTCGAATGGCGACGAGAGGACTTTGACAAACCAAGGTCATTGATTGAGTCACTGTCCGAACGATTAGTCACACAATCGATTAGTTAATTGCTTAAATAGGTAACGAGTTGAAAAATGAAGAAGTGAAACAGAAACAGTGCGTGTGTTTATCATTGGCAGAACGATCCTCTCGAGATACTTCAAAATACATTGTATGAGTTCACATCAAGAATTTTGCAAGCCAAATACAAAAACCAAATGTTTTATATATATATAGCTTTACTTGAAATCAAACACACGCACACACACACACACACACATGTATACATGCACATACACACACACACATATGATCTCGATATATAAGTGGAGATATGTCAATATAGCTTTTGATTTTTGCATGCCTAGTTAAACAAACGACTTGAAATTTAATGTAGCGCCGTTCACAATGTCTAGCAGGATTTATGGGAATAACAAGCAATGTGTTTAAAATGCTACGGGGAAAGAAACGATTAACTGATATTTCCGCCATGCATGTAACTGTCTTTATATTAGATTTATCAAAGCTGAGCTGAGGATGGTGATTTAGTGACCCACCCGGTACGCATAAAAATAGGTAACGCCGTGAGAACTATTTTTCACGTTTGTGGTTAGCATGAGAAGGCATACAACCACAGCTACTCCTCTTGGCATCGAACCATTTCTTAATCATCTTACCACATTTATCTTAAAGTCACACAATTAAAAGCAGTCACGGGCTCATAAGTTAATTCAGTTTATATTGAAACGTGTCCTATTCGAAATATCATTCTTAACATTAATTCAATATTTCTTTTTTGAAGAAGGCTAATTTCACAGCCAAAATCATAGTTAAACTGCCTTTATTCTTCTCTTGACATATGAAACATATAATGGACATTTCTATATTAAAGAAACGAGTCGTAAGTTAATATAATGATGTCTGGCAGAATCGTTAGCACGCCGGGCGAAATGCGTAGCCGTATTTCGTCTGCCGTTACGTTCTGAGTTCAAATTCCGCCGAGGTCGACTTTGCCTTTCATCCTCTCGGGTTCGATAAATAAAGTACCAGTTTCACACTGGGTCGATGTAATCGACTTAATCCCTTTGTCTGCCCTTGTTTGTCCCCTCTATGTTTAGCCCCTTGAGGGCAGTAAAGAAATATATATTAGAGTGGTTAATATATGTTTACAGTTCAAAACGTACGAGCGCACGACTCGTCTATTTGTCTCAGTTACAGTTTCAGACCAAGTGAAGATCAAGAATGGTCGGCCGGGAAGTGGAATATTGTTTGGTGTTCATAAATTTCGACCAGTCAAGCAATGTAGTTGATGGTGCGATATCCCTTGCATTTTATTGATAAATAGTCGTGGCAATGGTCTGTGGACTTGCCTCTCCAGATGCTGAATTGCAATCTCTTCGATTTGTACCTGACCTCATTATACTTCTTCAGAATGTCACTGAGTCACCCAGTTTGAATTGTATCCAATACCATGACGTAAACGTCATTAACACAGAGATGCAAACACGGATCTCTTGGACCCCAGTTCAAGTAGAATAACGTAAACCCACTGATATGTTCTCGTTGGTGGCCTTAACCACTAAGCAATCTGTTGACATTTGGATATGGAAGCGGATAAAAGGTGCAATGAACAGGTACCAAATACAATACAAGACGAAGACGTGTTTAGCTATCTGGGATTACTTTCCATTTTGGCAAGATCAAATCAAATCGTTTTGATAATTATCAAGGCATGATCAAAAATATCTGTAGCCTGATAAGCTTTGCTGTCTTTCTCACCGCAATATGTCTGGAAGGATGTGTAGAAACTGTCAAAATACAAAGTTATTGAACTTGAAAGATGCAGAGAATGACCGTACATTCAGTACCAGTAATAATTAGAGCACGGCGAGCTGGCAGAATCGTTAGCACGCCGAGCGGAATGCTTCACGGCATTTCGCCTGTCTTCGTGTTCTGAGTTCATATTCCTCCGGGGTCGACTTTGTTTTCCGTCCTTTCGGGGTCGATAAATTAAGTACCAGTGACACACTGGGGTCAATGTAATCAACTGGTCCCCTCCCCAAAAATATGAAGGCCCTGTGCCTTCAGTAGAAAAAAAAAAATAATTAGAGTACCGCAATCTGAAAGAGAAAAACGTAAAAATGTGCAAAGTCTAAAAAGTAATCCTATTAAGTCTCACAACTTCACAAAGCCCCGCCCAGCCAAACGAAACACCTTCACTTAACTTACATCATACGATAGGCACATGTTATAGAGTATACTTTTTATACAACACACATAGTGCATACATATTTCGTCAATTATTTAATAAATTAGAACATCTCATACAATACTTGCTCAACTATATCGATGCCTAATCATATAGGATAATCCATGTGCCAAGACGGCTGTGCCAAGACGGCTGTGCCAAGACGGCTGTGCCAAGACGGCTGTGCCAAGACGGCTGTGCCAAGACGGCTGTGCCAAGACGTCTGTGCCAAGACGGCTGTGCCAAGACGGCTGTGCCAAGACGGCTGTGCCAAAGCATGTCACACTCTTAAAAGAAATACCAACTAAATATACTGTCTCCTTTCTTAACGAACAACGATGTGCTGTTTTCGAAAACATCAAAAAAAAAAAAGACATAATTACGAACAAGAGAGCCGTACATCATACCTATAGACACAAACTGTACATACAGACACAAACTGAAATTATATACAACATCTAAAATTCTCACATAAGACATAGCAGAGAAAGCAAACCGACCCAGGAATATATTTAGAAATATGGTGAGAGCAATTAAAATAGTCGTATATCGCAGAGAGAAACAACATTGGTGTACAAACCATAAAACAAACCCATAAATGGGGCATATATGTGTTTGTGAGTGTGTGTGTGTGTGTGTGTGTGTGTATGTGTATGTATGTGTGTATGTGTGTGTGTGTGTGTGTGTATGTATGCATGGCCGCGGCCTTCGGGCTAAAACATTTTAAAGGATTTTTTAAGGATATATTTATGTATACATGTGTATATATATATGTATGTATATATATATGCATATATATATATATATATATACATATGTATGTATACATATATGTGTGTGTGTATTTATGTAAGCATAAATACGCATATATAATATGTATGCACCCATATAGATTTACACACACACACACACACACACACACACACACACACACACATATATATATATATATATACGTATTTATGTTAGTATGCGTACACATCTGTGTATACGGATAATACTCGAATACATACATAAATACTCATTTTCATAACAGAAGCACGCACATATAAATCCCAGTATTTATAAAGACTCAGTATTTATAGGTGCTTGTGAGTGAGTGTTTTCTGATAGACCCCGTGTGCTTTACGTTGTTATGTTTTATATTTTACTTGTGTTAGCCATTTGACTCCCGCCATGCAAGGGTACCACCTTGAAGAGTTCAATCGAACAAATCGACCCTCAGTATTAATTTTTAAGTCAGGTATTTTTTGCTATGGTTAATTTACGGAGACGTAAAGAAACAAACAGCGGTTGTGAAGACATACATACATAAATACATACATAAATACATTATGGCTGTCTACTTCTTTTGCAGAGTGTAGACCACCTCTTACACTTACACTTTAGATCTATCATGGTGTCTGATGTTGCTTTTTAAACTGGACAATGTTTTGAAAAGACACCCGCATAAATTGCATATCTGCTTTGGACCACCAAGATCTGCAGTTCAGTAATTATCTTTGTGGATCTTAAAATGTCTTTTGAGGCCTCCGTTAGATCTGCAGACCTTATGGCAAACATGGTGTTGACAGGTATGCTCAGATAGGCAGAGTAGTTAGTAGAGGTTAACTTTACATGGGTCCGCAAATGAGATTTAAGCCCAGCAAAAGAAAGGCATGGTCTCTCACAAATTGTGTACACATGCATACATACATACATACATACATACATACATACATACATACATACATACATACATACATACATACATATATACATAATATACCTACATACATAAAAATTCATACATACAAACATACACACACACACGAGCACACACACACACACACACACACACACATACAGATATACCAAGCAGTTTTGGACTCAGGCGCACTAATTGACACCTTCGGCAAGTGTCGGCTGGCTTCCACACAGTTTCCATCTATCGAATTGCACTGGTCGAGTCGGTGCTATTGCAGAAATCACATGCACAAAACACCACACAGTGAGATTGAACCTGTGAACACATGCTTGTAGAGCAAGCTTCTGAACGAC
>NW_021832756.1:25000-32785 GCF_006345805.1 Octopus sinensis
TGATCGGCGCTTACTAATTTAGACACAAATTATGAGAGATGGTCGGGTTAGTCGGTTCTGTGAAAACCAGTATGCGACTAGTATTTTATTTTTAAGAGAGTGAGAACATCGATGTAGAATATTCACTGCTTTGCTATTATCTTACTTATCTGAAAGGATCTAGGAGTAAATCATGAGAACAAATGCAAATCCCTGAAATAGTCAGATGCTCGAATTATCTTTGTGCTGTTACCATCAGCAGCGATAGTGGGCCGTATTGGCATTGACCTTTGCGCTTCCCTTCGCTAAAATAAGTGACACGTAGAGGACAGATCTGGTGCATGCTCTTTCGTCTCGATCTTGCACATGACTATGATGATCCCCTATTATTGCTACTCATGATCAGAAATGCACATATAGCTATCCACTAGCAAATTCCTAGTCTCGTAGATTAATCAATTCCAGAAATCTACATGCGTATATACACGTGTATGTACGTATTCAGATAATATAATGCCTGATAACATAAGGTTTATAAGTACAACAATTAGTGCTCAATTTAACTCGCTGCCTAAAACTCCATCTTGAACTACGATTAAAAGCAGGGATATTGTAGCTGCTTAAACATGAGTGTATAAGTATATATGTATGTATGTATGTATGTATGTATGTATGTATGTATGTATGTATGTATGTATGTATGAATGTATGAATGTATGTATGTATGAATGTATTTATGTATGTATGCATGTACGTACGCATAAGTGTATGCATGTATGTGTGTGTACACACACACACGTACGTACTCATATATTAATTTTATATATCAATTTATATATTATATATCAATTTTAATATTTGTCTCGGTGTGGCGATTTTAATCTTCCCCTTCTCATATAACACACACACACACACATAATATATACAGACACAAATAAATAGATACTTATATATATATATACATAAATACATAGATACAAATACATACATACATACATACATACATACATACATATATATATATATATATATATATATATATATATATACACACACACATATGAACATATATAAACACTACGTGTGTGTGTATGTATGTATGTATGTGTCTGTATTTATATATATATATATATAATTATATATATATATGTCCATACATATATTTGATTATATAATTTCATCTATTTTGAGTATGCAGTGTCGCGGCGGTAATTGATATTAAGACGTTCGAGAATATAAATCTTGAAGATTTTTGAGGCTTTATTTCCAATTGCAATTTATTACAGAGTTTTTTTTTCTTCCACCCGACTATTTTATAATTCCTGTTGCATCTAAGAATAAATTTTAACCATAATTTTAAATAAATTTCCATTCTTTTCAATGTGAATATGCCGAATATAACGTCACGCCGGCGCAAGAAGAAAAAAAAATCGTTACAAATCCGCATGTTTGTACGTATAACAATGCTAATGCATGCATGTATAGATTTATGCACATGCATATACATACATGCATTCATATACACCCGTAAAAGATTTATGCGCATGCACATACATGCACCTAAACTCATACAAAAATCCGTGTATATATATATAGAAGAGTACACACATAGATACATATATACAGATACACTTATATACAAACATACACAAATTCCTTCATAGGCAATGACTTTCACTTATTCAAGCGTGCTCCCATACTTACACGTACAGATATAAACACATACACGTTCACACATACACACACACTCACAAAGGTGCGCACACGTGCGCTCACACGCACGCATGCACGAACGCGCACACTGACGCATTGTCATTTATACACGGTATTTAAATTCACTCGTTCAGGCTTCCTCCTCCTACACACACATACACACACAGACGCATATGTATACACACACATACACACACACACACACACGCACACACACACACCACACACACACACACACACTTGAACAGTGAAACTCTACCACCCACTCAGACATACGTACATTCAATTATTCTCGAACAGCCACCCTCCACGTACGCACGCACGCACGCACAAAAACACAGACACTCACACAAACGCTTACGAAGACACAAGCGCGCAACTACACAAACACACACGCAACCGTACATAGAGACACACACACACATGCACATCTAGAAACATATTACAATCATATATTCATACAGATATTCATAATGACTTATGCATGCACGCAGGCATAAAACTCACCCACACACACAGTGAAAGCGTCACTTATTTTACATACGCTCGCACGAACAAGCACACGCATTCATAAAGAGGATCTTAATGCATGTATTATTATTTTTCGTCCGTTTAATTGCTTCGTTTTCAGCCTCTCAGATAATATATAAATTTATTATCTAAAGTTTCCTTCATATATATGTATATATTATATAATATATATACATACAACATACATACATATATATATATATATATATATATATATATATATATATATATATATATATATACATATATATATACACATACATAATATTACACATACATATCATATATATATGCATATCTATATGTATACATATATATACCTATATATATATACATATATATGATTAATATATAAATATATATATATATGCATATATATATATATATATTACGTATAACAAATACACTTATATAAATATATATGTATAACTACTTATATATATACATATACATACATATATATATATTCATATATATACGCATATATATTCATATATGTATGTATTTATATTTATATATCTCTTCATTCATATATGCATATACACACGCATAAACCCCCATTCATATACACTCGCACGCGCGCACACATGCACCCACATACACACACACAAACACAGCCCCCACACATCCAGATATGAGACTTCATTTCATATTGTGTATGGTTTTTTCTTCTACCAAATATTTTATTCTTCCATGTGCTCACTATGATATTGGAATGCATAAGCATTAATACATATATATATATATATATATATTTTCTTATAGAAACATACACATAGGATTTTTATGAATACATGCAACTATAAAACCACGTGTAAATACATACATACATAGACACATGAATTCCTACTTGTGTACATACATATAAATACGTACATACCTATATATATATTATATTATATATATATATATATATATATATACATATATATATATATATATTTGTATATATATAGATGTGTGTATATACATATATATATATAATATATATTTGTATATATATATATGTGTGTGTATATACATACATACATACATACATACATACATACATACATACATATATATATATATATGCCGATTAAATATATTGCATGTATTAACATATAGATTTGAATAAATCCCTCCCCACCACTCTCAGTTCCAATTCTTGTCTCCTTCCTTGCCACGGCTACTCTGTATACGTGTATATTTATATATATTTGTGTGTGTGGGTGTGGGAATGGGTGTGTGTGTGTATGGGCGATGGTTTGTGTGTGTGTATGGGCGATGGTTTGTGTGTGTCTATGGACATAAATATATGTGCGTATTCACATATATGTGCTTATGGATATATATATGCGAATTCATATACATATTTCTTGTATAGCCGCCATGAAAATTCCCTAACACTTTCTGCCTCTCTTTCTCCACAAACGCAAACACATACAGCTCTATACCTCGTCCTTACTATACACGAGTCTAACCACGGTTTTCAAAATGTGATTAATTTATCGATCTTGTTATCATTTAACGAGATTCATGCTCCGTTTGCTTATAACGCTATTTCTGATAAAAATCTACATTTTATATTATATTACATTATATTTTCTTGTATATCACTTATAGTTTTTTGTTAAATTTCATACGTAATTTTATTTTTGTAGGAAGCTGTTCTTTTGTTGTATTCTTCTTTTTTTTTTAAATATATTTCCTTTTACTACATCATTTTTTTTTTTTTTTTTACGTCGTTCCTTTTCATTCCGCCATCACAAATTTCATTGCAGACTGGTGAGACAGGACGAACATTTTAGAAACGCTTTATTGATATGTAAACTAGTGGAAAGACGTTCGCGTCATATTTTGATGGTGTGTGAAGCCACAGTTACTAGGAAGGCTAATTTCGTTTTCTATTTTCTAGTTTTATTACGTCACACTACAATAACTTAATTTTTTTCATTACGTGATGCAAGGCCGGTTTCTTAGAATTATGTATATATTTGTAACAGTCAACTCTTTCGTCAGCAGATACAGTTATATGTCTATCATTTGAAAAGTCATTAAGATTTAAGTCGAAAAAATTTCTTTAATTTTCTATTTATTGGATAAGGCATAAATCTCTTCTTTAGCAAGAACCTGCTTTATGCCATGTAAATTATCTTGCCTATCTTCACCTATGGGTATGAATGCTGGATATTGAGTGAAGGAGTACGATCGCAAATATAAGTGCCCGAAATATAGTAAAAAAAAATTACGAGCCAGTATGCAGTAATATATATCTGGAAGATCCTGGAAGGAATTGTGCCACATTTTGGCATTGAAAGCTACACCAATGCCAGAACGGGACGACGCTGCATAGTGCCAAAGATCCCAGCAATGCCATCACGCTTCAGGAACAGTTACTGCAACAGCCTGGTTTCAAGGTCCCACAGCTTTTTTAATATTCTCCCAAAGAGTCTGATGAACTTGCACAAAGTAGATGTAGGGGTTTTTAAATCAAAGCTGGACCTCTTCCTGTCGAGAGTCCCAGATGAACCTACCTCACGGCAAGAGGTGAAAATGAGGGTAGCTATATCAAACTCCATTCTTCACCAAGTACCACATATTAGAGGAGGCTCTTAGTAATAACAGTAGCAAAACGGCGGTGCATCAGCACGGCCGCAGCTCTGAGCTGAAACTAGAGAGAGCCACATCAACTCATAAGTACCGGTGTCCCGGTTTCATGGCGTATATATTCCCCACCTGGACAGGACGCCAGTCCATTGTAGGATTACTAATTTTTGCAAGCTGAGTGGACTGCAGCAACGTGAAATGTAGTGTTTTGCTCAAGAACACAACGCGTCGCCCGGTCTAGGAATCGAAACCAAAATCTTACGATCATGAGTCAACCACCCTAACCACTAAGCCACGCACATCCACAGTGCCCGAAATAGAGTCTCTCCGAATGATCTCTAAAATTACGTTGCTCGGCAGCGTGCGTAGCTCGGGGTCCAGGAAGTTGAATCACTACTTCTCCGTATTGGGAGGTCACAGCTCTGGTACTATGGACATGTGATTAAAATGTCACTAGAAAGCACCGTAGAACTGATTCTGCACGCTCATCAGAAGAGTAAAGGGTAGACCAAGCATAAGATAACATCCATAGACTCAATTGGTCACAGTTGGTAAACCAAGCGGAAAACCTAGTGACGGTTGCTTCTGATAGGGCTATATGGAGGAGGTACCTTAGTTATCTATCCACACGATCCCACACCAGAAATTGTAGATGAGAAGATGGATGAATGGGAAAATAATCGGATACTTATTTCTGAAGCATGGTGCATGAAATATGCTGGTTAGAGAGAGGTTTAGGAAATCACTGCTTTATGAGTCTACCTGGAAAGAAACAATGTAGTTATTAATAAGAAGGGTTGAAATCAATGCATGCAAGATTTCAAAGACCTAGCATCACTCCTTCATAGGAGTGGAACTTTTGATCCAACTCTTGTAAATTTAGAAATCAAGAACTATGAGCAGATAGTCAGATGTGCAATCTACTTGGCAGTTATTCCTCTGTCGATAAAAAAAAGTATCAAAACGAAAAGTAAAATGAATGGGAAAACTAATGAAGAACATACGAATCCATTGCGCTGGAAGGGAAGCTGAATCGAAAATACGAAATCTAAACGCAAGCCAATGTGTTTGAGGAGGCACTTATTACAGGCACCGTTTTTGATTTTGTCTGTCCTTAACTCTCTGTCAATCCTGTATTCCAAAAATCGCAAAAGGTATTGGTCAAGTCTAAGCTATTGTAGAAGATATTTTCCCAAGTTGCCGCGCAGCTGGATCGAATTAAACTCTTTCAACATGTATCTAGACATATATCTAGACTCTTTTACTCCTTTACTTGTCTCAGTCATTTGACTGCGGCCATGCTGGAGCACCGCCTTTAGTCGAGCAAAATCGACCCCAGGACTTATTCTTTGTAAGCCTAGTACTTATTCTATCGGTATCTTATTGCCGAACCGCTAAGTTACGGGGACATAAAAACACCAGCATCGGTGGTCAAGCGATGTTGGGGAGGGGGGACAAACACAGACGCACAAACATATACACACACATACATATATATGCATATATACGACGAGCTTCTTTCAGTTTCCTTCTACCAAATCCACTCACAAGGCTTTGGCCGGTCCGAGGCTATAGTAGAAGACACTTGCCCAAGGTGCCACGCAGTGGGACTGAACCCAGAACCATGTGGTTGCTAAGCAAGCTACTTATCACACAACCACTCCTGCGCCTAAGAGTTCAATGAAGATAGAAAAGCCCGAAGAAAACTATGGTATTCTGCATTCAGCTAAAACCATTTCAGTAATAGATTTAAAATGGAATAAATTCGTACAGAAGAAACTCGCTATTAAAATAATCATTTCTAAATCTTGCCAAGCATATAGAAAATGTTTTACCGAAGAGATTTGATAAGGCGGAAAAGTGCATTGCTTTGACTACTTGGATCTAAAAAGAAAATCTTCTCCAATTTTCATTGCTTGGATTTTTCCAGAAATAGTCAATTAGCTTGTTATATTGGAGATATCTCTCTTGCTTGTGAAATGACGAATCTCGAGACAGATAAAGCTATAAATAATAGCATGTAAGTATTAGTTTTAAAATCCTTTGGTTATAAAATGCCGAAAGCTGTCCTTGTTTGTATTTTAGATTTTACACAATCTTAAATGGAGGATTTGTTTACTAAATTCTTGGATAATATAAGTTAATCGGAGTCTTTCATCTGATTTATTACATAAGTAAGAGCATATTGTATGTTATTAACTACAGAAAAAAGTCTTGGTATTACTTAATAAAGTAAAATTTTGCATTCATTCAAGAAGTAATATGCAGATTTAGATAAAATTGCTATAAAACATTTTCTCTCAAAATGTTACTACAGTATCAGATTAGTAGACAGCACATTATAAATTAAACTAATATCTAGCAACGTTTTCCTTTTCTTCCTTCCTTCCTCCTCCTCCTCCTCCCTGCTCCATCACCCCACCCATCGTCGTTTTCATTAGTATCCTCAATCTTCATCTTCATCATCGTCCTCAACATCGCCGTTGTCATCGTCTTCTCAGCCGACGCTGTCCTCCTCCTCCTCCACCTACTCCTACTCCTCCCCTCCCCTTTCACCTCATCGTCATCATCGCCGTCGTCGTCATCATCATTATCATCATCTTCATCATTATCATCATCATCATCATCATCATAATCATCATCATCATCATTTTCTTCTTCTTTTTCTTCTTTTTCTTCTCTTTCTTCTTCTCTTTCTTCTCTTCCTCCTCCTCCCTCCTCCCCTCATCTACCCTCCTCATCTCCTAATCTCTTCCTCCCCTCCCCTCCCCCTCCCCTCCTCCCACGCCCTCCTCCTCTTCTTTATTCTACTACCCTCCGCATCTCCCCTTCCTCCTCCTCCTCCTCCTCCTCCTTCTCCTTTTTCTTCTCTCCTTCTTCTCCTTCTTCTCCTTCTTCTCCTTCTTCTTCTTCTTCTTATATTCTTCTTCTTCTTCTTCTTCTTCTTCTTCTTCTTCTTCTTCTTCTTCTTCT
>NW_021832757.1:0-2500 GCF_006345805.1 Octopus sinensis
TGCTTGGCTGATTGAAGGACCACCTACCTATTACCTAAAACCGAAGACACAAAAAACCCAAAGAATTACCGGCCAATAACATGTCTCAACACCACCTACAAAATCCTCACATCCATAATAACGGAGAGAATGTACGCTTTCCTTGAACAAAATTCTATCCTTCCACAAGCTCAAAAAGGTTGTAAAAGAAACTCTTATGGGTGCAAAGACCAATTGCTCATAAACAGAATGATTGTAGAGAATTGCCGGAGCAAAAGCAAAAACCTGAGTATGGCATGGATAGACTACAGGAAAGCGTATGATAGTGTCCCACATAAATGGATACTCAAGGCCCTTGAGATATACAAGATCTCTCCTGTCGTCTCAAAATTCTTAGAGAATAGCGTGACCATGTGGAACACAGGTCTCTTTCTAAGCCATAGTAATTGGATGAGCCAGTCCAACAGCATCAACATCAAACGAGGCATCTTTCAAGGTGACTCCCTCTCTCCATTACTTTTTTGTATGGCACTGATCCCACTCTCAAACGAATTGGATAGTACCAGATATGGGTACAAAGTTTTTAGTAAGTTAATAAACCACCTCTTCTATATGGACGACCTAAAGCTGTTTGCCAGGAATGACCAAGAGCTAGAAGGGCTGCTAACAACTGTTAAAGAGTTTAGCAATGATATCGGAATGGATTTTGGCCTTGATAATTGTGCTAAAGCAACTTTTGTAAGAGGCAAGCTCAGGCAAACAGCTTCTGTTAAATTAGATATTGACACTACCATCAGGAACTTGACCCACAGGAAAGTTACAAATACCTAGGAATCAACGAAGGATGGTATACATCATGCTACTATGAAGGAAAAAATAAGAAAGGAATACTATAGGAGAATAAGGCTTGTACTGAAGACTGAACTCAACTCCAAAAATTGCATTGAGGTCATTAACATCCTGGCACTTCCAGTAGTCCAGTACAGTTTTAAACATCATTAACTGGAACCTTACGGAACTCCAACGCTTGGACAGGAAGACAAGAAAGTTACTGACATCCAAGAGCATGCACCACCCTAAGGCAGATGTAGACCGCTTGTACCTACCTAGAAGCAGCGGGGGGAGAGGAATGATGCAATTAGAGCTGTGCTATAAGACCTCTACTGTAGGAATGAACAGGTACCTATCTAGTACAAAGGACTGGATGCTGCGACTTGTGTGCGAACACGAAAGCAGCAAAAAGCTGCATTCTATTGTCAAGGAAGCTTATAAGTTCGAAAGGGAACTAGACATTACCTTGAATCAGATGAAGAGCCGGAAACCACTGCTACCAAGCAAGCAAAGCGAATCGAGCAGACTGCAAAAAAGAACGGGCAGAATCAAATTGAGAGGCGGTGGAGCCAGAAGCCCCTGCATGGACAATATATTCTCCGAAGCCAAAATGCTGATGTAGACCAAGCAACAACCCATCAGTGGCTGAAGAGCTCTGGATTGAAAGCAGAGACTGAAGGTTTCATAATGGCAGCACAAGATCAAAGCTTGTTTACCAGAAATTACCAGGCTAACGTTCTTCGAAACGGTAGTGACCCTAAATGCAGATTCTGCGACACATTTGACGAAACGATAGACCATCTCGTTTCGGGATGTCCTGTGCTGACACCAAACGAATACAAAAATCGCCACGATAGGGTAGGACAGTATATACATTGCAAGATATGTAAACACTACAAATCCGACACTCCTGCTAACTGGTATGAACACCATCCTCAGCCAGTTGTTGAAGGTAAAGATGTCACCATCCTCTGGGATTTTCCAGTCAACACTGACAGAACGATCAAGGCTAATCGACCAGACATAATTGTTAAAGACAGGGAAGAAAATACCTGCAGACTAATAGAAGTAAGCGTCCCCCCACTGATAAAAATGTATCTGTCAAGGAATTTGACAAACTTAGTAAATATAAGGACCTGGAAATCGAAATACAGAGGATGTGGAATCTTAAAACAAAAAAAACTGTTCCTGTTATTGTAGGTGCCCTAGGTATGATAAAAAAGGGATGTCAGAAACACCTAGACAATCTCCTGGAAAACCATGTCTCAAGGAAATCCAAAAGATTGTGCTAACAAGTACTGCCCACATCCTTAGAAAAACCCTATCAATGTAAATGTTTGTGTTTGCATTACATGGAGATATTTCTCTACTTCCCCTTCCAAGCCTTCAGCTATATTTCAACAACTCTTACCTTCACTTGCCCTAGGGCGCTGGGTGTGCCCCGGCAGTGATTGCATCAACATGCAGATTAAAAGTAAATGACAATGATAATATAATAATAATAATAAACAATAATAATAATGATAGTGATATGATATAATAATATGATAATAATAATAATAACAATAAAATAATGATAATAATAATAATAATAATAATAATAATAATAATAATAATAATATAATAATAATAATAATAATAGTAATAATAATAATTTCTTTCTAATATAGGCACAAGGCCTGAAATTTGC
>NW_021832757.1:7500-46776 GCF_006345805.1 Octopus sinensis
CCTTCATACCTTTATACTCTACATTTTTATATTTTTCTATACTTACACTTTTTATACATTTTTATCCCTCGTCCTGAATTCTCGCCCCGCCATCTTCACGTCTATATATGTATTTATTTATTTACATTACTTCACATCCAAATTTCCTCATTCTACATTGAGAGAAGAAAGAGATGGACGCTTCAATTCTATGCTGCTGCCGCATTATGTCGTACGAGAATGAGAGGATGGCATCCATCCCAACCAAGAATTTTTGATGTAACACATGTCCTTGTTGAGGCTGTTGTGCGCGGCTGAAGAAGGCCACAGACATACATTATGCATTGTTAAAATCTGTCTAATAAAGGCCCGAAACATATGTACCCCTGAATCCTTCGCATCATGTTTTTATTTTGATCAATTTTATATATATATATAATATATATATATATAATATATATATATATATATAATATTATCAATAATAAAGGGTAAAATTAATTAATTATTAATTAATTTTACCAAGTAGTGTTCAGTATGTAAAAAGACCATTTACGGTATATTTAAAACATTACGTTATATAATTAGGGTTCAGTAAAATAATTTACTTTACCACACATCGAACTTTTAGAAATAGCAGCCAAAAAATCTTAGCTATTTCTTCTATTATAAGAAAAATCTCCCAGACAATGTATACTCAAAAATAATTCACGCATGTATAGAGGTAAAATAACGAAAGATCACACGTACATCGATTACTTGAGAACACCGTTTCTAGATTAGTTGAATATAAAGATCAACATTTCCTTCGTCAGCTCAAAGATTTCTTTAGATTTGGATTTGAGAGCACTAAAAGTCGAACATACCCGTAATATATATATATATTATATATATAGATATATATATATATATATATATATACCAATTAAGGACTGAACACGAAAAGTGGACAGTCAACATGCTAGATATAGACGTCAAATCGCCATTCTCCACAAACGATTATGTTCCTCAAATCAAACTCAGCACAAACCCAAGCAATAAACAAGTGAAAATATACGAAATAAATACTTATCGGGCCATGCTGATGAAGCTACAGGTATCCATCCTTGCGGATAATAATAGCCGAAACTGATCAGTACATGGATAAGTATTTTATTTCGTATATTTTCACTGGTTTATTGCTTGGGTTTGTGCTGAGTTTGATTTGAGAACATAATCTTTTGTGGAGAATGGCGATTTGACGTCTATATCTAGCATATTGACTGTCCACTTTTCGTGTTCATCCTTAATTGGTATATATAAATATTTTAATCTTCGGATTCTTTTTTAATATGCTAGACCACTGTTTTAATGATAAATATGATTTCTTACACTAATTAATTTTATGATATTATATATTATATATATATATATATATATATATATATATATATATTATATATATATATATAAGTTCAGTAAAATTAGATTCAGATGAATATGGTACTTAAGTTAAAAGCACCAGAATTTAGCATGGTATTATCCATATAATTCAAAACAGGGTGATTATAACCAAAATAAGCAACAAGGATATCCAGAGGTAATGCAGATATCCTGAAAACTTCATGAAAACTTCAAACTGAAGTCCTTCTTGAGCGACACGTTTTCCCATTCGTCTCAATATAGAATTGCAGAGAGTATTTATGGAATTTTGATTGACTGTCACGTGACTTCCAGCCAACCCTCTATATGTATACTCTTTTACTTTTTTTTTTTAACCATGTTTCAATTATTTGACTGCGGCCATGCTGGAGTACCGCCCCTAGTCGAAGTAATCCGCCCCAGGACTTATTCTTTGTAAGCCTAGTACTTAATCTACCGGTGTATTTTGCCGAACCACTAAGTTATGGGGACGTAAACGCACCAGCATCGGTTGTCAAGCGATGGTGGGGTGGGGGACAAAAAAGACACACAGATACATGCATACATACGTATATATATATATATAATATATATATATATATATATATATATATATATGTGTGTAAATGTAAAAAATACAAACTGGGACAAGAACGTAAAATATTTAGGAGACGATACTAAAAACACGGACGGGACATTCGAAGCCTTCAATCTTCAGTCAAGAACCGGATCATCCTCACAATTTCGGCTGATATATATATATATATTTACATATATATATATATGTGTGTGTGTGTGTGTGTGTGTGTGTGTGTGTGTGTGTGTGTATATATATATAAATTTAAAATGAGGGTGAGAAATTGGATATTAATTTAATTAACATCAATTTAACACCAGTCGTCTAGCATATTAAAATCTGAAAGTTCAGTAAATTGTATTATATACATACGAGAGGGATGACCACTATGTGAAACATGTATGTGAATAATCTATATTTTTGTTACTTTTCATTTATCTTGCTCGCTTGCGTTCTGGTGTTTGCTAAATTTTTTTTGAGAACATTTCTTAGTGGTAAGACCATAGCGGATCTACTTCTAGCATAAGGGTTGTGCACATAGTGGTCATTCTTCACACACACACACACACACCACCACACACACACACACATATATATATATATATATACATATATATATATATAGAAGAAATGAGGTACTCAGAAGATCGGATGTTTATATTTACAGATCTATAATTTATATATTACATTTTTTATATACATATCATATCACTTAGATCAATAGCGCTTCTCCCATTCTAGTGGGGTTTTCAATATATATATATATATATATATTATATATATATATATATATATATATATATATATATACGACGGGCTTCGTTCTGTTTCCGTCTACCAGAGCCACTCACAAGTATTTGGTCTGCTCGAGGTGCCCGCCGTGGGACCGAACCTGGAACAATGTGGTTAAAAAAGCAAGCTTCTTACCACGCAACCACTCCTACGCCTACAATATGTGTATAATATTCTCTCTCGCGTCGAACGGCCTACGCAAATGTTAGTTAGTTAGTTAGTTAATTTTTGGGCTCAAAAAGCAAAAAGCAAGGCCATGTAGGGGGACATGGAGTTATGTTCAGGGTGGTGTTCATGTAAAGAGTTTAGGCCACTTGTGGTCAAGGGAGACTTTGAACCGAGCGGTCGTCGGCATCTTCACTATCTCGTCCGGCAGCTTATTCCACGGATCCGCAACCCGGACGGAGAAAGCCTCTCTCCTTCCATTGAGATGAAATCGTCGCAGATAGAGCTTTTCGGAATGACCCCGCAGCCGACGCTCTGGAGCAGGAGTGAAGAACAGCTCTTTCGAGAGGTTACACTTTCCGCTTATGATGTTGTGAGCGAGAATGAGATCACCACGGCGTCGTCGTTTTTCTAGAGAATAAAGGTCGAGCGGCTTCAGCCTTTCTTCATAAGACAAATGCTTGAGACCAAGAACCATGCGGGTAGCCAGCTTCTGGACTCTTTCGAGATGCTGTATGTCTTTGAGGAGATAAGGAGAAGAGGCTTGAATCCCGTACTCCAATATGGGTCTCACCAGCGTGACATAGAGCGGTAGGAATATGGCTGCTGTGAGCATTCCGAATGACCGTCGAATCAAGAACAGAACTCCGCGTGCTTTGTTGGCAGCATGGACGCACTGGGCCGAAGGCGAAAAGGAAGAATCCACCAAGATACCGAGGTCCTTTACCTGGGCGGTCCAATGATTTGTTCCTAGTGATCAAATGTTCATGCCACTCATTGGCTCACTCCCTCCATCAAACAGACCTGAACAGGTGAACGGTGTACCACAGGTCAAGTGTCAAAAGTGACTCCAGAGTAATGTGACGTGAAAGTGTTATGCTCAAGAACACAACGCCCCACTCTCTCCAGGAACTGAAACCTTGATCTGGCGATCCTAAATGCAACATCCTAACCATTCGGCCATTCACGTCCGTATTCACACCATATCCAATACTGGTCGAATTAAAAAAAAAAAGTTTGCATCTAATTATTTCATATCGATAAGGTTTATAAACAAACGGCAGAAACGTTGGAGCATCGGAAAATGTCTTGGAGTTAATGTTCTCGGTCTTTACATTCTGCGTTCAAATCCTGCAGTAGTCAGCTTTGCATTCCATCTACCTCGGATCAATAAAACTGAGCACTAGGGTCAATGAAATCGATTAACTGCCCCGCCTCCAACATTTCTGCTGTCATAGCTAAATTCGAAACCATTATCATTGAGCTCGTGTTATTATGGTTTGCGCGTCGGACAAAATGCTTAGCGGCATTTCTTCCGTTTCTTTTACATTATGAGTTCAAATCTCGCCGGAACACCTTTTCTTTTCATCTCCCTGGGATCGATAAGGCAAAATACCAGTCAAGTTCTGAGGGCGATGGCCTCCACTAAACCCTCCACTCGCATATTTGCAATTCTCGTTCTTAGCTTAGAAACCATTGTTATTCTTAAGAAAGCAAGAATCGATAGAGCGTTGGAAAAATGCTTTCAGTATTTGTTCGGTATCTCCGAGATAGAGAGGGAGATAGAGAGGGTGGAGAGAGAGAGAGAGGGGGGGAAGACATAGAAAGTATGCGCGCGTATGTGTGTGTGTGTGTATGTGTGTGTGTGTGTGTGTGTGTGTGTGTGTGTGTGTGTGTGTTTTAAGACATCGTGGTAAAATGAAAAGACAACTGAAGAATGCTTAGTGGTATTTCGTCTGTCTTTATCTTCTGAGTTCAAATTCCGCCGAGGTCGACTTTGCCTTTCATCCTTTCGAGGTGGATTAAATAAGTACCAGTTATGCACTGGGGTTGATAGAATCGACTTAATCCGTTTGTCTGTCCTTGTTTGTCCTCTCTGTGTTTAGCCCCTTGTGGGTAGTAAAGAAATAGGTATTTCGTCTGTCTTTACGTTGTGTTCAAATTCCGCCGAGGTCGACTTTGCCTTTCATCCTTTCGGGGTCGATAAAGTAAGTACCAGTTGCATACTGGGATCGATCTAATCGACTTGGCCCCTCCTCAAAGTTTCGAACCTTGTACCTAGATTAGAAAAGAATCGTTCGCGTGCCGGACAAAATACTTAGGAGGCATTTCGTCCGTCTTGACACTCTGTATTCAAATTCCGCCGAGGTTGACTTTGCTTTTCACCCTTTCGGGGTCGATAAATTAAGTACCAGTTGGTTGCATACTGGGGTCGTTACAATCAGCTTACACCCACCCACACCGAAATTTCTGGCTTCGTGCCAAAATTTAAAACCAGTCTGAAAAGATAGCTGACGGCTATCTCTAGCAAAACGAGCGACCACGTGGACGTACAAGCTTAGCGCCTTTCACATTTTTCTCTCAATTAAACTGCAACAAAAATATATAAAAACCATCGTTAACAGTGTTTAATTAATTCAAATATGTCTTGGATTACTAGTGTAAGTACGCTTGCACCTAATTTAATTATAAGGAACGCATTTTTGCCAAGCGGTTAATTATTGTGTGAATTTTTTTGTTTTCTTATTTTAGGGGGATAATTTAAATGTTTTTTTCTATTTGTATTTATTTATTCATTTATTTATTTATTGGTGGTGGTGTTAAATGGCGAAGTGACACCTGATCATTAAATCCGGATTAAAATTTTACGGTTTCCTGAACTAAATACAAACGGATAATCTCGAAATTCATTCAAAGCTGTGGATAAAAGAGGTTACGGCCACATTCACCCCTCACATACGCATGCACACACACACCACACATGTAGATATGTATATCTATGTATATATATATGTGAGTATATATATATATATATATATATATACATATATACACACATACACGTAGACATAGAGGCACACACACATATATATATCTAAACATACATACATACATATATATATATATATATATATATATGTATGTTTGTTTGTTATTTTGTTATAAATATAATATATATATATATATATATATATATATATATATATTAATGTATATGCGTACACGCACACACATTCACACCACACCTTACACATATATGTACAAGTTTGTGAGTGGGTGCACAAGCATATGCATACATACACACGCACACACACACACATCCAACACACCACATACATCACCCCACACCATATATATATATATATATATATATATATATATATAGGGATAATTCACAAAAACAAAACAAAAGACGAAGACAGGTGGGGTAGACAACAAACAGATGTATTAGTTTAACAGTCACTCATATAAATACATATATACATATACATACATATATATATACACATATATATATTTGTGTGTGTGTGTGTGTGTCTGTGTGTGTATTTGTATAACACACACACACACACATACACACACACATATATATATATATAAATTTATATATATAAACAAAATAAACTAGGGAAAATTTGAGCTGATGCATTTTGGAAGAAAGTCCACACTAAAACAGCCATGCTCTCTTCCTTCAGAGGAACCGCTCACAGCCTCTAACAATATCAGAGAGCTGGGCGTAATTGTTGATGACAATCTCAGTTGGAGTGCCCACATCAACAATAAGGTCGATATAGCTCGTAGGATGAGTTCCTGGATCTTAAGAACCTTCTGTTCCAGAGAACAAGGTGTCATGAAACCACTTTTCTCCTCCTTTGTACGGCCACACCTCGAATATAATAATTATAATTAAGGGTTAATTGCAACAAGTTGCTCAAAACCACATACCGAAAATATTAGAAATAGCAGCCAAATTGATCACTATTTCTCCTACTAATAAAAAGTCTCCACAAACAAACAGAATTTGTAACCTGTATATGGCAAAAAAGGAAGAAAATAACGAAATCCCAGCCTATGGATTAATTATAGACGAATCGTTTCTGGATTAGAACCGAAGGCTCATTTCCTTGTCAATATAATATTTCCTATAAATCTAGAAATGCTATGGGAAAAACTCACCCGTTACACCAGCTCGACCAGTGACATCGAACGATCTAACGGACTGCTAGCATTCATACACTTATACAGACATGCGAATTCATATCTCCCTCCAAAATTACCACGTGAGATACAAAAACATTACCAACGAAACGAAGTTTCGTAGATTTCATGTAAGGGAGCAATAGTATTAAATATGCAAAAAAGGGTGGAATATAATTAATTTAATAAAATTAATAAGTGTATGAATGCTAGCAGTCCGTTAGATCGTTCGATGTCACTGGTCGAGCTGGTGTAACGGGTGAGTTTTTCCCATAGCATTTCTAGATTTATAGGAAATATTATTTTGACAAGGAAATGAGCCTTCGGTTCTAATCCAGAACCGATTCGTCTATAATAATCCCTAGGCTGGGATTTCGTTATTTTCTTCCTTTTTTGCAGATACAGGTTACAAATTCTGTTTTTTGTGGAGACTTTTTATTAGTAGAGAAATAGTTGATCAATTTGGCTGCTATTTCTAATATTTTCGGTATGTGGTTTTGAGCAACTTGTTGCAATTACCCTTAATTATAATTATTATATATGCTATACATACATAGCCATACTTATGCATATATGTATACACACATACAACATTACATATTTATTTTTTAGATAGATAGATAAATAGATAGATAGATAGATAGATAGATAGATAGATAGATAGATAGCTAGTAGATAGATAATATAGATAGATAGATATATAGACTGATAGATAGATAGATAGATAGATGATAGATAGATAGATAGATAGATAGATAGAGAGTAGATAGATAATGATAGATAGATAATCGATAGCTAGATAGGTATGTAAGAGTTTGAATTAGGTAGATATATATATATATTATATTTATAGATAGATAGATAGATAGATAGATAGATAGATAGATAGATAGATAGATAGATTGATTAATTGATTCATTGACAGATAGATCGCTAGATAGATAGATAGATAGATAGGTATTTAAGTATGTAGGTAGGTAGATAGATAGATAGATAGGTAAGTAGGTAGGTAGGTAGGTAGGTAGGTAGGTAGGTAGGTAGGTAGGTAGGTAGGTAGGTGTAGGTAGATTCGTTGATTGGATGGTTTCTTGCTTGCTTGAAGCTGCAATGACAGTCAAAATTTATTTGAATTAAAATTTATAGACTTAACCGGTTTCATACTTGCGTGATTTTCAAAGGCGTAATATCCGAGCGACGTGGAGACGATCCATGAACTGTATCACAAATGGTAAGTTTATTTGTTCCATAGAATTATCTTCATGAATTAGTAAAGATTTTCATATATATCATGGCCTAGTGGTTAGAGTGTTGCACACACGATCTGTAGATCATGGCTTCGATTCCTGCGTTGTGTTTTTGAGCAAAAAAATTTCATTTCATATTGCTTTTGCGACAGGATCATTGTGCGTGAGTGATAGAATCGTTAACGCGTCGGCAGAGATGCTTTACGATATATCTTCCAGTTCTCTACTGTCTGAGCTCAAATCCCATTTGCCCCGGAGAAGGCAATGAGAGTCCATATCAGTATTCACCCAAAGTCTAACCGAAGAGGGTGTTGGACCTAAGAGGAAACCACCAGTAGACTCTATATATGCATACATAATACATACATACACATACTCTTTTTAACTCTTTTACTTGTTTCAGTCATTTGACTGCGGCCATGCTGGAGCACCGCCTTTAGTCGAGCAAATCGACCCCGGGACTTATTCTTTGTAAGCCCAGTACTTATTCTATCGGTCTCTTTTGCAGAACCACTAAGTTACGGGGACGTAAACACACCAGCATTGGTTGTCAAGCGATGGTGGTGGGGTACGCACACAGACACAGAAACACACACACACACACACGCATCATGTTGAATTGCTAGCTTCTGCACGCATTTTTTTCTCTCCTTGTTTCTTTTCTGTGTATCTTTCTGTTGAAGAGCGTAGGCTCGAAACGTAAAAGACTTGTTTTATTTATATTCCTGAGCGCCATACTAATACAATTGTTTGTTTGTACTCCACCTGCCTTCGTCTTTTGTTTATTTTCATAAAACTTCCCGTTATATATATATTATATATATATAATATATATATATATATATATAATATATATATATATATATATATTATATATATATATATTATATATATATATATATATATATATATATATATATATATATATATATATATATATATATATATATTATATATAAGTATATATATGGCGTAGAGTGGCTGTGTGGTAAGTAGCTTGCTAACCATCTACATGTTCCGTGTTCATTCCCAGCGGGCATCTTGGCATGTCTTCTGCTAGCGCCCCGGCCCGACCAATGCTTTGCTGATTTGGTAGACGAAACTGAAGAAGCCTGTCGTATATATACCGATTTTCCCTGAAGTGTGGCTGGCCTTGTGCTAAAATTTGAAACCAATATTTTAGTTTATCGAATCTTCAAATGTGAAAGGCAAAGATGGGCTAAACAAGATTTGAACTCACAAGGTTAAAAGCCGGAACGTTTCACAACTAATTAACCGCCACGGATTGGCTGGTACTTTATTTTATTATTATCGAATTCTGAGAAACAAAATAGAAAAAGATGAGTAATATTCATTGGGCTCGAACTCAACAAGTCACGATTCGGTAATTTTATCCAACCATCTAAGAACTCTGCCAATTAAATCCCTGAGTCATTCAGTTCCCAAAACTGTAATATGTTTTGCTCAAAACCTATATAACTCTTTCTTAGTGACCTCGAATGTAATGGGAACCTTTAAGAGTGATTCACTGAGGAGGACTAATAAGAGAGAAACATAGCAGAAGTTATCTCTGTACAGTTTTATGGCTAAAGAGACGAAAGAATTATTCTGCAATGCATGTCCCGACTAAATTCTTTGTTAATTTGGACTTCGAGGTTGTCTCCCATTGAATTTCTTTATATCTATATCTATACACACACGCACACACACACTCACAAACACACACCACACACATACACACAACAAACACACACACACACGCACACACACACACCACACACACACAACAACACACACACAAACACATCTACACCAAACAAACACACACACCCCACACAACACACACCCACACACACACCACACCACACACACACACGCACACACAAACAAACACACACCCGCACACACACACATACACACAACAACACACACACACACGCACACAAACACTCACAAACACACACACAAACACACATACACACAAACAAACACACACCACACGCACACACACACACACACAAAACACACCCACAACACACACAACCACAACGCACACACACACACACAAACACACACACACACACACACACACACACACAACACGCACACACACACACACAACAACACACACACACCACACCACAAACACCACACACACACACAAAACACACCACAAAGACCCAAACACCTCAAACATGCGCGCGCAAGCACGCGCATACATTTATATACAACTATTAATTAATAAAGCGATTGATGTTTTCCCATTCGCTACCAGTGTAATTTTAATTAAACGATTATTATTCACAGCTGATTATATTAAGTAAGTTTGTTCCTTGTATGTGCATGTCTACATGTGCATGTGTGTGTGTTTGAGTGTCTGTGAGTATGTTTATATATATTGCAAATATATGCAAATATATGTTAATGCATATGTACAAACATTTGCATATATACATATATACATGTATACCTATATATATATATACATGGATGCATACATATAGGCATATTTACATACGCACACTTATATGTTGCATTATATATACATACATGCATATACACATACCAACATATACATATGCATACATAGGATCTTTTCCTTTTGAACGGCAGTTTTCAACACAATTTCTAGTTAACTAAACACTTTTAAACTTCATATACTGATAGAATGTGTCAAAATAAAACATTTTTTGTCTCTTGGCTTTCTTGAGAAAATTGTAGTTTATAAGTTTAACGTAGTTTAATTTTTCGAATTTTAACCAATCAATCGCCTCTATTGAGCTAAAATCATTTGCTGCATCTAAAACTGAGACAACACCCTGTCATTGACCCTAACCCTAACCCTAACCCTAAATTTTAGCCTTTCGTTTTTTTTTCTTAATTGTTAAATTAATTTAATTGTTACGCGTGTATCTAAAATTATTCGTTTTGACATACACGTCTATTGTTTAAACTATTTTCCATTGTTTAAGAAAAAAAAAAAAAACAAAGGCTAAAACGAAAGCAATGAAAGATAATTTAAACAATTAACAAACAAAATAATTCTATAATTTTATATACACGCTTTCCGTACGTAAACATAGCAGTGACAGGATGTTGTCTCAAGTTTTAGACGCAGCAAAGGATTTTAGCTCAATAGAGGCATTTGATTGGTTAAAATTCGAAAATTTAAACTACGTTAAACTTACAAATTACAATTTTCTCAACAAAGCCAAGAGAAAAAATGTTTTATTTTGACACATTCTACCAGTATACGAAGTTTAAAAGTGTTTAGTTAACTAGAAATTATGTTGAAAACTGCCGTTCAAAAGCAAAAGATCCTATATATGTGCATGTATATGTATGTATACATGTATGCAGGAGTGGCTGTGTGTGGTAAGTAGATTGTTTACCAACCACATGGTTCCGGGGTTCAGTCCCACTGCGTGGCATCTTGGGCAAGTGTCTTTCTGCTATAGCTCCGGGCCGACTAATGCCTGGTGAGTGGATTTGGTAGACGGAAACTGAAGAAGCCTGTCGTATATATGTATATATAATATATGGTATGTGTGTGTTTGTGTGTCTGTGTTTGTCTCCCTAGCTTTGCTTGACAACCGATGCTGGTTTGTTTATGCCCCGTCACTAGCGGGTTCGGCAAAAGAGACCGATAGAATAGTACAGTACTGGGCTACAAAGAATAAGTCCCGGGTCGATTTGCTCGACTAAAGGCGTGTGCACCAGCATGGCCGCAGTCAAATGACTGAAACAAGTAAAAGAGTAAAGAGTATAATATAACCAAACACCCACCAAAGCACTCACGCAACACATAACACACACACACATACCACACATACATTCACACGCACATACACACACACATGCATATATATATATATATATATATGTATATAGTTATACATACTTATATCCGTCTGTCTATCAATCCATCTTTCCAGCCAGCCAGCCATTCATCCATCATCTATCTCTATAGTTATCGATTCAACGATCGATCTGTCTGTGTGTCTGTCTGTCTACCAAACACCCCACCCTGTCGTCTGACACAGAATTACGGAGATCAGCCATTTCAAAAGCATTGATATCGATTTGGAGTCATAGAAAGGTCAAGTTTCTATTTAAGTGTGCCTGTACTTATCTACCTACCGGCTCCATTATCCCCTCCCACCCCCAACCCACCCCCACCTGCACTCCGCTCCTAGCTCTCTCTCTCTCTCTCTCTCTCTCTCTCTCTCTCTCTTGCTTTCGCGCGCGCGCTACTTCCACATCCATCTCCTCCTCCTTCATCTCTTCACCTCATGCTATACTATAACTATCACAGCTGCTACGACCACTACCATCAACACCACCACTAGCACCACCACCACTACTAATACTGCAACTACTACTACAAACCCCGTCACCACCAGCACCACCACCACCACCACTACCACTACTACAACTACTACTACAACCCCCGTCACCACCACCACCACCACCACCACCTCTACTACGACTACTATCATTACCACTATCATTTGCCCCATGGCAACCAGCCTCGGTTGTTGCCAATATGTCTCCACCGTCACCCTACACTCCCGCCAACACTACAATCATCAACGCCACCACTTCTACCCTAACACTAGCAAATCGCCACCACCACCACCACTACGACCACCACCATCACCATCACCATCACCACTATCACTACCACCACAACCTCCATCACTCATACCACCTACACTAACACCACGATCAACAACAGCGCCGGCATCACTACTACATCGGCACTGTTGCCACCCCACCACCACCACCGCTGACGCTACCACCGTCACCACCACCATCACCACCGCAACCATCAACCGCCACCGCCATCACAACCACCCCCACTACAACCACAACTTCCATCACCGACACCATCACCACCACTACCATCACCACAACCACCATCCCCACCATCACTACAACAACACCAACACCGACACCACCACCATCACCACCGCCACCACTAACATCTCCACCACCACCACTATCACCACCATCATCAACACCACCGACAGCACCAACACCACCACCATCACCACCACCACCTTTAACATCACCACTACCACCATCACCACCACTAACCATCGCCACAACCACCGACAGCACCAACACCAACACCACCACCATCAACACCGCCACCCTTAACATTACCCCATACCACCATCACTATCACCACGGCCACCACCACCATCACCACCACCACCACTACCATTACCATCACGAACGACACCACCACCACCACTACCACCACCGCCGCCGCCACCACCACCATCACAACCACCGCCACGAGTGCCAACAACAACATAACCAGCAATACAACCCTAAATACCATTATTAGTTGCATCTTTCCCCACATCACCATTTCCACACCACCGCCACTACCACCACCGCCACCACCACCACATCCACCACCACCACCACCAACAACAACAACAACAAAATCGTTGCCAGATGCATTCCTCCCCCAACCCAATCTTCGCCACCCATCCATACAAACAGCATCAACAATATCCTCCCAACCTCCCACCACCATCGCCACCATTACAATCATCATCATCATCATTATCACCATCACACTATCCCTAACACACATCACCCCCCATAACCACCACCGCCACCGCCGCCGCCGCCGCCGCCACCGCCGCCGCCACCATCCCTCACACGCACAAAAACCCATCACCGCCGCCTCCATTGCTACCTACATTATCATTACATCGGCATACCGGCTTTTATTGATTGCAACCTGTGCAGCGAAAGCAACATGAATCTGCAGCTACAGCGAATCGACTTCCCAATAAAAACACATCCAATCTACCTACGACAATGCAATTAGAGCAGAACTAATAGCATCCTCATTACTTTACTATTATTACTATTACTATTACTATTATTATTATTATTATTATTATTATTATTATTATTATTATTATTATTATTATTATTATTATATTATTATTATTATTATTATTATTATCAGTATTACTGTTTTATTATTATTATTATTATTATTATTATATTATTATTATTATTATATTTTACTATTATTATTATTATTATTATTACTATTATCATTATTATTATTATTACTACTACTACTATTATTATTATTATTATTATCAGTATTATTATTATTATTATTATTATTATTATTATTATTATTATTATTGAGTGAGAGAGCAGTGCATGCCATCAAAGTGACACTAGGGTAAAAATATACGAAGCCCAATATACCCATCATGACTACCCGTCTGATAAAGGTACACCAGGCACATGCATCACAACCATATGTGCGCGACATGGTGATCTCATATCAAGATAAACACAGCACATGACCTTGCAGGTGGAGCCCAGTTAGAATTTTCTTCAGGTTGAGTAGCCCATACCGCTCAAAAGGTCCTTCAATAAGGGTTGTTTAAGGATGTTGAAAGAACCACCCATGTTTCCAGAGGTGAATTATTCAAACCCCAAAGTATCTCTCTCAACACATGGCTATGATGCTCCCCCACTACTTCTGCTCGTGATCAGAGATGCACATATCGTCAGCCACTAAGGGACATGCTCAACTGGTTAAGGTCAAACAACTGACAAGCAAATCTGTGGTATTGAGCAGAATATTTGCTGTAGCCCATCTTTTATACCAAGACAAAACAATGTACATGATAACACTTCCAATCAGTTAAGATCAGAAGCCATGAGAGCTACTGCCTGGTACTGCATCAGGGCATTTATTATTATTATTATTATTATTATTATTATTATTATTATTATTATTATTATTATTATTATTATTATCATCACCATCATCATCATCATTGTTATTATTATTGGCAGACTCATTTGGGCATTATAAAGACTAACGGATTTCATATACACCAAGGTCAAGTTTATCTTCCATTTTTTTGCCGGTATAGTACCAGTTATCTACTGGAATGGACTTAATCGGCTGAACTCCTCCCACAAACGTTTGGCCTTGTGCCTCTTAGAAATGAGTAGTAGTAGTAGTAGTAGTAGTAGTAGTAGTAGTAGTAGTAGTAATAGTTACTAGATATACTCAACCACTTCCGAGATTAATAAAGATTCTTCAGCAGTTATCTGCAAATGTGGTTTTCGTTACTCAGCAGCAATTTCTCTCCTCCATTACACTGTGGGTTTAATGGAAAGATAGATGTCTCGCATTTGACTTTTCCGGAGATTCCATTCTTTTACACTGTAAAATAAAGATCGATAAAACACACACACACATAGGGAACGACAGTCTCTCACACAAACCTATACACACGCACATTTACACGCACATACACAAACACACACACGCACACACAACTGATGTGGAACATATCCCATGTCACCCTACTAGCATCCGCCGGCTTGTGTGGGTGTGTGCGAGTGACTGTGACTTCATGTCGCTGTGCGTGTATGTAAGTGTATGTATGTGTGTGTGTGTGTGTGTGCGTGTGTGTGTGTGTGTGTGTGTGTGATTGAGGCATTCAGGGGTGAAAGAAATAGGTTCCCAATTCTAAATGTATCCAAATAACATGGAACTTACAAATATAGTATTGTTTGGCGTCGATGTGCACGCGACTGTATGTGCGTACATGTATATGTGTGCATATATATATACATGTGTGTATAAAATACAGTGTACATTTAAACACATTAAGGACTCCCTTACGCTAGAAGGAACAGCTAAAATCTAAACCACTAATTAAGGAAAAATTCTCGAAGGGAATGAAAAATAAAAGCATTTACCATTTCCTGGACCATGATTTCTGATTTTTCTTAGCAAATAATAAAATATGTCGGGCGAAGTCTTCGTCAGCAGGTACGCTAAGATTAAATATAAAAACACAAGGCTAATCCAGCATGTGCCGCTTGCGTATACATTTAAATTTTTCAAATCTATCGCGCAAGCGTAGTTTTTTGTCGGCAGTAAAAGATTGCCGGCAATTTCTTCGAATGAATTTTCCAGAAATCATTGTACATAATTAATAATATCAGGGTAATAAATATTTTAGAAATTTTTACTACCAGTGGCCTAGCGCATAGAAAAATTGGTCAATAGACTATGTATTATTCATATAAAATACAGCGTACATTTAAACACATCAAGAGGTATCCATCATAGGACTCCCTTACGCTAGAAGGAACAGCTAAAGTCCAAACCACTAATTAACACGTTTATATGTATGTATGTATGTATGTACCGTAAATCCTCGAGTATAGTCCACCCTTGAGTATAATACGCAGGGGATTTTTAGGAGGCTGTACCTCTGAAAAACCTAAACCTTGTGTATAATACGCACCCCTTCTCTGACTTGAGTCAAGGAGGTCTGTATAACGCCCTTGGTTTGTAAAAATATACAGGGTAATGTCCTTTATTATTATTGTATATATAACATAATGCAAACGTGTAGCCTTTTTGTGCATTTTGTTTACAGAAAATAAAGAAATAGCAGTAATAACGTTTAATAAATGTTGTTTACTGCTTTCTTTTATGATTCTTTTATGACTTTATTGCTTTCAGGCTTAGCTTAAGGTATTTTCGCGTCCGACATCACAAAATGCGTCTGAATAAACATAACCAGACAGCAAATAGAGACTCGGACATTGCTTAGAACATATTTTTCATTTTTAACCTCGTATAAAGTATGCACTAGGGATTTTGACCATTAAATTTGGGGGAAAGAATGCGGATTATACTCGAAGATTTACGGTATGTATGTATTTTAAAAAATGAGATGATAAAGGAATAAACAATTATTTATGAAGCTCACTAGCTTACAGTTGTTTCTGCTGTGTGACTGCGGTGTACACATAGTAGAGTGCCCGAGTACACCTTATAGCTTCATCGGTGTCTCGAATATGAAGTGCAATTTATGATAAATTGCACTTCGCGGCGCCGATGAAGATATCAATTATTACTTAGGCACGTAACTGTGAGCCCACTGCATCTTCTAAAGCAGAAACAGATAATGAAGTTCATAAGATATTCGCTCATTTCTTTGTATCTCATTTTTTATGTACACACACACACACACACACAAACACACACATACTGTCCATTCAGTTTCTCTGTTGTTGATGGAGGACCCACTCCAGAGCTTTAGATTTTTCTATCCTAACCGCATGTTAACTCTGCTCTTTTTCTCCATTTTACAAACGTAGGAGTGGCTGTGTGGTAAGTAGCTTGTTTACGAACCACATGGTTACGGGTTCAGTCCCACTGCGTGGCACCTTGGGCAAGTGTCTTCTACTATAGCCTCGGGCCGACCAAAGCCTTGTGAGTGGATTTGGTAGACGGAAACTGAAAGAAGCCCGTCGTATATATGTATATATATATATATATATATATATATATGCGTGTGTGTATTGTGTATCTGTGTTTGTATCCCTAGCATTGCTTGACAACCGATGCTGGTGTGTTTATGTCCCGTAACTTTGACTGAAACAAGTAAAAGAGTAAAGAGTAAAGAGTATAAAACTATTGCTGACGCTGACAAATATCAGTCTCCTTGCTTTTTTTTTTTTTGCTTTGCTTTCTCAATATCCAGGGCCCAGGTGTTTAACATACATCTAATGCATATACAGAGCGAAAAAGATTACTTTGAGATACAAGGTGTGTTTTATAAACCTACCTAGTTCAGGTATTGTAAAAGCATGAAACTAGTATCAGCCCTTCTATAATATGTATTATATATATATATATATATTCTTTTATTCTTTTACTTGTTTCAGTCGTTTGATTGTGGCCATGTTGGAGCACCGCCATTAGTTGAACAAATCGACCGCAAGATGTATTCTTTGTAAGCCTTAGTACTTATTCTATCGGTCTCTTGCCGAACCGCTAAGTTACAGGGACGTAAACGCACCATCATCGGTTGTCAAGCGATGGATGGGGGGACAAACACAGAATAGCAAATATATACATACATACATACATACATACATACATACATATATACATATATATATATATATATATGGCGCAGGGTGGCTGTGTGTAAGTAGCTGCTAACCAACCACATGGTTCTGGTTCAGTCCTACTGCGTGGCATCTTGGGCAAGTGTCTTCTGCTATAGCCCTGGGCCGACCATGCCTTGTGAGTGGATTTGGTAGACGGAAACTGAAAGAAGCCGTCGTATATATGTATATATATATATATATATATGTGTGTGTGTGTGTTTGTGTGTCTGTGTTTGTCCCCCTAGCATTGCTTGACAACCGATGCGGTGTGTTTGCGTCCCCGTCCTTAGCGGTTCGGCAATAGAGACCGATAGAATAAGTACTGGGCTTACAAAGAATAAGTCCCGGGGTCGATTTGCTCGACTAAAAAAAAAAGGCGGTGCTCCAGCATGACCGCAGTCAAATGACTGAAACAAGTAAAAAAAAAAAAAAAAAAAGAGATATATATATATATATATATATATATTATGTATATATGTATGTATGTATTATGTAGTTGTATGTATGTATGTATTATGTATGTATGTATGTATGTATATATATATATGTATGTATGTATGTATATATATACTTAAAATATAATAATATATAATGATGAGATACGTGTAATTCTGTCTCTAAATTATATGTTAATGTTGGCTACCTACTGATGAGAACTTCGCCTAGCAAATTATTTTATTTGCGAATTAAGGTTCGAAATCTAGGTCTGGCTGTAGAACATGGTAAATGTTATTATTTTTTATTCCCTTCGAAATTGCTATTAACTGTGGTTTTGGACTTTTGACTGTTCCTTCTAGCAAGGATCACTTCTTTTTGTGTTTAAATGTACACTAATTTTATATGGTATATATATATATATATGACGGGCTTCTTTCAGTGTCTGTCCTTAGTCAGCTCGAGGCTAAAGCAGAAAGCACTTGC
Organism: Octopus sinensis; assembly: GCF_006345805.1. Lineage (NCBI taxonomy): Eukaryota > Metazoa > Mollusca > Cephalopoda > Octopoda > Octopodidae > Octopus > Octopus sinensis. Next base: position 26,539 of record NW_021832757.1, read on the forward strand.
CCATGATGCCACGCAGTGGGACTGAACCCAGGGCCATCTGGTTGGGAAACAAACTTCTTACCACAAAGCCAAGCCTGTACCTATATATATACTCTTTTACTTGTTTCAGCCATTTGACTGTGGTCATGCTGGAGCACCGCCTTTAGTCGAGGAAATCGACCCCAGGACTTATTCTTTGTAAGCCTAATACTTATTCTATCGGTGTCTCTTGCCGAACCGCTAAGTTACGTGGACATAAACATACCAGCATCAGTTATCAAGCGATATTGGAGGACAACACAGACACACAAACATATACATATAATATATATATATATATATTATATATAATATATATTATATAGATTGATGATTGATTGATTGATTTTAGTTTCAGCTCATTGAGCTGTGGCCATGCTGGGGCACCGCCATTTCGTGTTGCTACACGGTTTTACTTCACGAAAGCTTTTTAGCGACTGCCATTTGGTGCATGAGAGAGTTCGATGCAGCTGCCCTCATCTGCCCCTCCTGTCGTGAAGTTGGTTCATCTGGGACACCTGACAGGAGGAGATCCAGTTTCATTTTAAAGACATCTGCATCCACCCCATGCAGGTCTCTTAGGTTCTTCGGGAGGATATTGAAGAGCTGTGGGCCTCGGAAGCCCAGGCTATCACAGTATCTTGTCCTACATCTTGATGGCAAATTTGGAGTCCTAAGCACCACGCAGTGGCGCCCAGTTCTGGCATTTGTGTAACTCTCGATGCCAAAGTTCGGGACACGTCCCTCCAGGATCTTCCAGATGTATATTATGGCATATCTTTTCCGCCTACGCTCCAAGGAATATAGTTTTAATCTCTTTAGTCTTTCCCAGTAGCTTACATTCTGCATAGAGGCTGTTTCTTCGTGTAGCTACGTTGGATCGCCTCGAGTTCTGTGATGAACTTGACGCTGGATGGTGACCATAACTGAGAGCAATAGTCAAAGTGGCTTAGGACAAGTGTCTTCCAGAGGACCATCATGGTTTCTTGTTCTCTGTTTCTGAAGGTTCTGAGAATCCATCCGGCCAGTCGTCTACATTTCATTGCAAAATTAGCAACATGTACGAAAGGTGCGTCATCACTCATGTAAATACCCAGGTCACGCACTGATTGTGCCTCTGGGATTGCTATTCCTCCGGGTCCAGTGTATTCATTGGGTATTGCATTTAGCTTTGCATGTTGATAGTATAAAGCTTGAAACTTTTCAGCATTGAACTGCATGCTATTCTTTTCAGCCCACTTGTATATTTTGTCCAGCTCACATTGCAGGCGTTTAGTGTCCTCAGGGTTCTGTATTGCCTGTGAAACTTTTGTATCATCTGCATAACTTGTGATCGTGGCTCTCTGCGTGGCTGAGGGCATGTCTGAGAGGGCCATTATGAACAGTAGTGGTCCCAAAACAGTGCCCTGCGGAACACCGCTCACTATTTGCGTGTTAAGGGAAGTGGCCCCATTGGCTACTACCACCTGACTTCTATCTTTCAGAAAGTCATGAAGCCATTCTCCCAGTTTTCCAACTATGTTGAGATCACGCAGTTTGTGAGATATCATTCCATGATCGACTTTATCAAAGGCCTTTGCAAAGTCGAGATATATCACTTCCACATTTTAGTGGTTGAGCAGCCGTTTCAGCACCCAGTCATAGTGTTGTAGGAGCTGAGTTAAACAGCTTCTTCCTGGTCGGAAACCATGTTGGGTGTGTCGGGCAGCAAGTCATTTTCTTCAAGAAGGTGATCAGTTCCTTCTGACTATTCGTTCCATGACCTTGCTGATGTGTGAGGTCAGAGAGATAGGTCTGTAGTTCTTGGCCTCTGCTCTGCTACCTCCTTTGTGAATGGGGCATATTTTACTTTCCTTCAGTTTTCTTAGAAGTTTGCCAGCTGCAAGGAAGCTCTGAAAGAGGAACTGCAGTGGTCTTGCTAGGACTCTCTTACTTACTTTTAGGAGGATTGCCGGGAATCCATCGGGGCCAGTAGCTGAGTCTGTTTTCAGTTCATCTATAGCCTTTATTACATCGTCTTCCTTTATATCGATGTAATCTATCGTTGCCGCCTCTGATTTTATATCTGCAGTGGTAAAGAAGTCCGTTGGATTGGTGATTTGGAGATGCCCAAGGGGTGGAGTGAAAACACTCTTGAATTGCTCATTCAGTATTTCACTTACCCTCATTGGTTTTCCTGCAAGTGTGCCGTCCTTTTCAAGGAGTGGCCCTATCCTACAGTGCGCCGTAGCTGTTTCTTTGGCATACCTGTAGAAAGCTCTGGGGTTAGATTTTATGTTGCCTATAGCCCAGGCTTCTTTGTCTGCTCTTTCCTTTTCATGGGAGAGTTGCAGACATTTTTCAATTTCCAACAGTTTTATTCTCAGGCGGGACTTTTCACTGCTTTCAATCTGTTTGTTTAGGCGATTTGAAATTTTTGTACGCCGTCTCATTAAAATTTTCCTCTCTCTGGGGATTTTGTTCTTGTGTACAGTGGCTTTTCTCTCTGGGACACATTTGTAGCATATGGCTTGCATTACAGACATGAATTGTTGGAGTTTCACGTCGATGTCTGGCGAGGAGAGACATTTAGGCCAGTTTTGTTTGAGGATCTCTTTCTCAATTTGTTTCCAGTTTGCCTTATGGTAGTTCAAGCTGGAAAGATTCTGAGGGTTCTTGTAGCTGTATGTCCGTGGTCTCTTTTGGCCCGTACATTGTCAGCTCTACCATGTTGTGATCCGAGAGTAGTGTCGGTGTCACTTTCACATTATGGATGAGATCCATATTATTTGTGAAGCAGAGATCCAGTGTGTTCCTGCCCTGGTTGGTTGGAGTATTACTTGCTCCATGTACAGGGTGTTGATGAGGTTCAGGAGGGACCTCGCCTGTCCTCGTTCACATCTTGTCATTCCCGGAGAGAAAGGCCTCGGGCCATCTGACATTGGGTAGATTGAAGTCTCCCATAAGAAGTACACTTATGTGTTGTTTTCTAATGTGATTAGAACTTCTTCTTTTTTATAAGGCAGTCTTCAAACTTGCCTACATGGCTTGGGGCATCTGGAGGGCGATATGTAGCACACATAACTACATCAAGTTGCCTTATATGTACAATTCGTGTGTCACACACCGAGTTTGAGTATGGCAAAAGGACCTGGGGTGTGAGGTCCTCACGGATGTACATAGCAACTCCTCCATGACTCCTTTCTTTTCTGTCGGTCCGTAGTACAACATACTGTGGTATGTGTAATTCCGCATCTGCTATGTTCCGTAAGCGCTATGCATAAGGCTTGATTGCATGCAACAAAGTCTCTCAAGAACGGGATTTTTGTCCTGTTACTGAGTGTTTGCAGTCCTCTGATGTTTAGTAGGAGCATCGAGGTGAGGTGTATGTTGTTCCCGGCGGTGTCCATCTTGGGTCTGTTTGCTGTGGTGGTCTTGTATATTGTGGGTAGTCCCACCTGCGAGCTTGGTTTGATGAAGCCAGGTCAGCTGCTGTACAATCTTTTGTGCCAGCACAAAAAGATTCTTGCTCAGCAGCTGCCCTTTCAACAACATCATGTTGGCGGTTTGTGGTACGCACCACATCTGCGTACCTCCGTTTTGGGGCATGTGGTGCGTGATCCATCCCTTTTCCTTGTGTTGATGGTTTGTTTATCTGTTTCGTGTCTCTGCGGCAGGGTCCCCGATGTGCAAAGCGGCAGCCTGCACCTTCCTCTCCATGCCAGCAGGTACCTCTCAGGTAGAACCTACACCCGTGTGCGCTGTTTGTTTCCATCCTTTGCGGTTCCACTTCTATTCCTGGTGTTTCACCCTTTGGTCCTGCTTGAGCTTTTCCTTTAGCTCTTTCAGTCCTTCTTTTAGTTCTTCCTCCCCCTACTTCTTCCCTGGGTTCTCCATCTCCATGGCCCTTGCTGCCAGTAGGAGCACTTGCACTTGGGTTCACTTCCTGGGCAGGTTTCTCACTCAAAACCCCTTCACGGGTGTCCACCAGGTGGGGGTGACTTCTTTCATCGTCTCCATCCTTGCCTTCCTTGCCCTGCTCGTTCTCAAAGATGGCATCAAGTGTGCCAATGTGCGACCTTACAAGCGCATAGGAGCGTATGAATTCCTGTTTCTTTCGCTCTATCTGCGCTATCGTCCTTTTGTGGTTGCCGCTCTTCAGCGCAGCCGTGATCACATTGTTAGGATTTTCTCCGTCGGCGCATTTCCAGGCTCGTACGAATAACGCCAGTTCGTCAAGTCTCCAGGCTCTGGACATGTTGGATAATCTATCTAATTATGTTCGAGAGAGGACAAGAAGATATATATTTATGCGACTATATATTTAGAGAAATTGAGAAGGTGAGAGAGGAAAGATTGAGAGCTGAGGGAAGACAAGAAGATATATATTTATGCGACTATATACCCAGAGAGACCGAGAAGGTGAGAGAGGAAAGACTGTGACAGAGAGAGGTGGAGAAGTGAAGAGACAAGGGAAGATTGAATGGCCGAAAGAAGAGAGATGAGAAGGCGAGAGAGGAAAGACTGCGACAGAGAGAAGTGGAGAAGTGAAGAGACAAGGGAAGAGAAGAGACAAGGGGAGATTGAATGGCTGAAAGAGGAGAGATAGTGTGATAGAGAGAAGTAAAGAGACAGAGGGAGAAAGAGAGATAAAAATGAAAGATTAAGAAAATGAGAGATTATTAACAGGAAAGCTGGTTGTTATCAGAGTTTGCGTCTATGCATATATACGTATACATATATATATACACGTGCACACACACACACATATATACACAAAACGGAGAGAGAGAAGCTGGAAGAAATAAAGTGAGGAAAAATATTAAAATATATTAAAGTGTGGAGAAGAAATATTAAAATATATTAAAGTCTGGAGAAGAAAGGGTTATTTAATCCTAAAGCCAGTTTCAGGAGGATAAGGTATAAAAGCGAGAACAGATGTAAACAAGAACGGCGTTCGTAACTTTTAACGGAGATGTAAGCTTAAGTTAAGGGGGATAAAATAGGATAATAAACAAAACATGAAATAGAAGATGAAAGTGATACTTAATCCAACGATGTGGTCTGGGTTTTTGTGCTTCACGGAATTATTTTCCAGGAGAGATGTTTCTTTTTCCTTCTTGCAGGAGACAAATTAATTCAGTGAGTTTTTCCACCATGTGCGTTTTCGGCGAATTGAAAATGACTGTATTTGGCTTCAGGCAAAATATATTACGTTTTTGATTAATATATTTGTAACCAAAGTGTTGTAGTGGACTTTATGAGTTGAATTTGTGACTTTCAGTAGATTATTTCGCCGATCTATGCAAACTTTCTGCCTTTTTTAACAGAGCAAAGGCGAGACATATATACATATATACGACGGGCGTCTTTCAGTTTCCGTCAACCAAATCCACTCACAAGAATTTGGTCGGCCCGAGGCTATAGAAGAAGACACTTGCCCAAGGTGCCACGCAGTGGGACTGAACCCGGACCCATGTGGATGGTAAGCAAGCTACTTACCACACACCCACACCTGCCTTCCTGTAACTACCAGTTTCATCTCTGGCCGAGTGAGTCTTTTTAGATTGAAGGGTTTCTTGAAAAAGATGTTCCGTTTATTTCATTGAGACTTGGCATTTTTATTGTGGCGGAGCTGATTTCTTCCCTTTTTATTTGCTATCATTCAAAGGCAAAGTGGACAAGTCTTGTAGAGATCTGCGTCTGTTTTGTTTTTGTGTGTGATTAAATAAATTGAAAACGCTTGATAATATTTATTTTCACTTAGTCCTGTTGTCTGCAAATAGGTGTGGTAGTATGGTTATTGAGCAAACATAGGGGTTTGGTCGAGAATGTGCGGTTCATTAGTGTATAAATATTTATATTCATATTGGTCACGGTAAGGTTTTCTTTTTTTTTTTTCGTAAGGGAAATATTTACGTTGGATGCAGACAATGGCAGCACCCATAAGTGGAATTTATGACTATTAATAAAATATTTTGTGGATGGGGGATATTTGTGTGTGTGGAGTGAAAGGATGTGTGGAGTGAAGGGGTAAATGGAGTAAAGGTTTCCTGTACATGCTGTGTATATTAATCATATACACACGTATACGCGCACACACAAACATACGAACTCCCACACTCACGCTCGCATATACGTATATGCATATATGTATACATACTTACACACACCATGGGTACTTACATGAATATGTCACGTGATCACATGACCGACCAGACCATCAGATGTTGTTACACATCGCTGGTCACAATGCGTTCGCATTGTTTTAGCCTTCGAATGACGCCACCCCGCTGGCTAAGCGAGCAGGCCTACATGAATATGTATGTATTATATATATATATATATATATATATATATACATATATATATATATATATATATATATTATGTATGTATATATGTGTGTATGTGTGTGTGTGTGTGTGTGTGTGTGCGTGCCTGCGTGTATCGTTTTTGTATTTTGTTTGAAAAATTCTTCATGTGAAATCGTGTGTTGAAACAGAATTTGTTATCTTGGGAGGGTCATCTTTTTAGCATAGTGACCCTCGACAGATACAAAAATAAATTTATATACATATATATATATATATATGTGTGTGTGTGTGTGAATACATTACATATATATACAAATATGCATACACACACACACACATGCACACACACACACACATACATAAATTAAATAATAAGGGTAGAAATTGATAATAATCAATTAAAATCAGTGGCTTAGCATATTTAAAAAATCCAAAGATCAAAAATTGAGTTACATATATATATATATAAGCTCAAGTTCACCCGTCCTGTCGAAAAGACGCCTGTATGTGACGTCCTGTTTTTGTTATTATTATTATCATTATTATTTTTACGTATTTTTGTATTCTTATTCGTTCCAGTCCTTGTTTTGTATACATTCGAGGCTTTCTTCCAAGGAATCTAATGCGCTTGGCTTAGATTTTCCTTTGGGGCTGGCCAGGTCGGAGCAATCTCAAGATTAATCAGCCGAAATTGCGAGGATGATACGGTTCTTGGCTGAAGATTGAAGGCTTCGAATGTCCCGTCCGTGTTTTTTGTATCGTCTTCTAAATGTTTTGCGTTCTAGTCCCAGTTTGTATTTTTTTTACATATACACACGTATATATATATATGTATATACATATATTATATATATATATATATATATATATATATATATATATATATATATAATATATATATATATATATATAGTATATATATATATATATATATATATATAGAGAGAGAGAGAGAGACAGACAGACAGACAGACAGATTGACAGACAGACTGGAAGGGAGCGAGGGAGGGAAAGGTTGAGAGAAATTGAAAGTGAAAAGAGTAAAAGCAGAGCATACCATCAGGCCACCATATCACATCACCATCACATGATCAATGCAAATGACATCACCACGGAATCATACAAAACAAACATTGATGCCATCAAATAAACGTACCTCCTATCTCCCTCTTCCTCTCCCCCCTCTCTCTCTCTCGATCTCCCTCCCTCTCTCTCTCTCTCTTGCCACACACAGACACAAACCTACACATGTTTATTAACAAAACTATATACATGAAAGTGTGTTTATATATATATATATATATATGTATATATATGTTTACATACATACACACACACTCACACACAAACACACACACACAAACACATATATTACATATATATAGGTATGCTTATATGTATATATGTATGCACGCAGACTGAAGGAAATGACTAAAAATGTCAAACTTCTTGCACATGTATGCATGTAAGTGTGTGTGTATGCGTGCGTGTGTTTGAGTGTATGTGTATAGTATATATACATTATATATATATATGCATATATACATTATATATATATATATGCATATATATAAGTAACTATATAATAAATATATAAATATATATATATATATGTATATATATACATACATGCAGACCACAACACACACACACACACACACACCACACACACACACATATATATATATATATATATATATATATATATATATATACACATATATACTAGCATTATGACCCGTCGTTGCCGGGTCATAGTTCTAGTGCATGTATATATTTGTATATATATATGTGTACATATTACATGTACATCTATATATATACATCTACACATAAAATACAAAATACAAAGTTATATCTTGATATCGCTAGTGATAACAATACTCAAAATATATAACAGACTGGAATTGTAGACCCGTCTCTTGCAATTTCGATCAATTGTATCTTGTATAGAAGTGTGGCTACAATCCAGCCTACATCTACTTCTGGGGGACATTTTAAATTTTTATCCGGGACGTCCTACGTCCCAGATATACATGTACAAATAAAATATTTCCACTTTGCAAGGTTCAAGTCGAGTACTCCCTTGCACGCTCCGTTGACTCGAACCTTTCTTCTATTGTGGCAAATTTACCGCTTCTGGTTGGATATCTTTCATAGTCGCACCAAGACACTTTTCGGTGGTGCTTTCCTCCAGGTGTTCAATTTTTTTTTCTCTATATTGTATACTTTATAGACAATAGTCTTTTCTTTAATTTAATTTTTTATTTCGTTTGGTGGTGCTATCCTAGATTCACCGTCTTTGTCGGTGATCAATCCGAAATAGGTTTGTATTTCTTCCATTTTAATTTTAATGAGTTTGCACCCGCCGACGGCTGCAGCAAAAATCATTTTGGACTTTCTTCTATCGAAGGCATTCTAACAAAAATGCTTCCGTATAAACGGTGAAAATATTGTCAATTTGACACAAACAGGGACACAATTCAATTTTTAAATAATAACCAAAGCCCCTTATCCCAAAGGTGAAGGGCTACAGTTTACAATTATTTAACAAATGCAACACAACAACGTTGTGCACAGTAAACGGTATGTGCACAGCTCCATCTGGACTATTCCATTTCAGCACGCTAATTTTATTTTTAATTTATTCCCATTCATGTGAAACCTCTTATTCAAGTTCAAGTCAGTGATGGAATTTTATACCAATTGCTATTTTTACTTTTGTTATGTTACGATTATATTATACTTTAGTTTGATTTTAATTATTACTTACTACATATAACTCAATTGTTATTAATATCTCTAATTTTTATTGTTACAGTGAAAGTATCTGACATAAAATAGAGAAATGTTTTTGTTTCACTTCTAACACGTAATACTGAAATAGTGGAGAAGATATAATATTGCTATGGGCTCGCCCTAGGCAAGAAGTTGAACATTTTTTGCCCATGTAACTACATGGACCCTAAGTAAGGAATGTGTAAAATTTGAATGAAATTGGTTGTGTAGTTCTCAAGTTTTAGGGAAACACACAGATAGACAGACAGATACACATTCTCAGTTTTATATATATAGAGATATACACACACACATACATACATATATATGTGTGTGAGTGTGTGTGTGTGTGTGTGTGTGTGTGTGTGTGTGTGTTATGATTATGAGCGCGTGTAGGTGCGTGAATGTTTGTGTGTTTGTGTAGGTGTACATATTTCTGTCATATAGGGTGACTCAAAAGCTCTTTTCTATCTCAAATTTTACCACTCCCGAACTGTGTCATTTTTTTTCCTTTCTCCTTTTCTATTCTTAATAAGAAATTTTGCATAAACGAACCTCAAAAAGCACCATAGATTGAAAAATATTAAATATTCCTCCAGAAAATAAAATATTGGAACCAGATATTTTGCTAGCTGCCTTGGAACACTGCTTGGAAAAGATTCGATCCTGCGAAGCATTTACAAACGAAAAAAAAAACATTTACAGAATTATATATTCGTCACGTGTGAAGCCACGTGGTTAAGTGGTTATGGTGTTGCACTTATGATTACTAGATCGTGATTTCGTTCCGTGGACCGGGGGCTGCGTTGTGTTCTTCAACAAAACCCTTCATTTCATGTTGCACCGGTCCACTCAGCTGGCAAAAGTGACCAACCCTTCGACGGATTAGCTTACAAAGAATAAGTCCTGGGATTGACTAAAGGCGGTGCTCCAGCATGGCCGCAGTCAAATGACTGAAACAAGTAACAAAATAAAAGAATATATATATATGCATATGTATATGGATATATGTATGCATGTATGTATGTATGCATTAATTTTTAATAGAAATAGTATTAGTCGGAAAGTCATTATCGGACTGTCCGATGATTGGCTTCCGGACCGAAACTTCGAATTCACTGTCAACATTATTTTTGTTAAGAAATAACAAACAAACTGAACTCTGCAAAAAAGTATTGAATAATCCTTCAGTTTGTTTAACTCCTTCGGTTTAATGTAATCCGACAAATACACGAGCACACACAAACACACACACACACACACACACACACACACACACACACACACACATATATACATATATATAAATGCATATATATATATATATAAATACAAACTGGGTCAAGAACACAAAACATTTAGAAGACGATACAAAAAATACGGACGGGACATTCGAAGCCTTCAATCTTCAGTCAAGAACCGGATCATCCTCGCAATTTCGGCTGATATATATATATATATATATATACTTATTTTAAGCAGCAGAAAATTCAACAAAATCTGTTACTCTGAGTTTCTCGTTGCCGTTCATCAGACAGTTTTTGCTAGAATGGAACCGATATATCAATTCAATCTAGACTCTTACAAACGCTACACCTTTAAAAAGAAATGGACTTGTTTGATTGGTCCTTTAGAAAAAACGGTCAATCTTCGAGCGATAAACAAAAAGGTCAAAAATATATGTATATATATATAAAAAAACTTATAAAAATTATAAAATCCGAGGAAAAACCTTACATTGAATAAAATACATATTGACGTTAATGAAGAAAGTATAAATTAATGCATAATAAAAATTAAACCTGTTAGAATATTACACTGCAATACATATTTATATTAAATGTACATATATATATCAACATACACAAAAGGATGCGCGCAAACGCCATACATATACAGACGTAGGAATATAAATCTAAATATACACATAAATGCATGTGTACATATATTCACGCAAACATCTCGCACGCAATGTAGCGATTCTCATATACTGAGTAAGGGGGGGGGAACGAAAGAAAGGAAGAAGAGAGAGAAAAAAGAACGAAGGAGGGGGGGGAAAAAAACGAAATAAGAAAAAATTATGTATACAAGCTGTGTGTACGGCATTATTGGCATATATGGAGACAAGTATACAAACACAAGTTCGAATGGATACATATACATACAGTCGTGTATATGTGTGCTTAGCACAAACATACTCTCACTTACACATACACAGATACGCATGCTTACAAATACATATCCTGACTATACACATACTTATATCAACATTCTAATTTTGACAACATTGCTTTTTTTAAAAAAACATTGCTTTTTTTTAAAAAAAACATTGCTTCTTTTTAAATATATATATACATATGTATATATATATATATTTATTAATTTTTTTTCTTTATATTTTATTAAGTTTCAGCTCACGACCTGTGGCCATGCTGGGGTACCGCCATTCGGGACACCTGACTAGCATCTGGGACACCTGACAGGAAGAGATCCAGTTTTATTTTAAAGACATCTGCATCCACCCCATGCAGGTCTCTCATGTCTTTCGGGAGGATGTTGAAGAACTGTGGACCTCTGAAGCCCAGGCTATCACAGTATCTTGTCCTACATCTTGATGGCAAATTTGGAGTCCTTGGCACTATGCAGTGGCGCCCAGTTCTAGTATTTGTGTAACTCTTGATGCCAAAGTTTGGGGCATGTCCTTCCAGGATCTTCCAGATGTATATTATGGCATATCTTTCTCGCCTACACTCTAAGGAATAGAGTCTCAATCTCTTGAGTCTTTCTCAATAGCTTATATACTGCACAGAGGCTATCTTCATCGTGTAGCTTCGTTGGGTCGCCTGAATTTCTGTGTTTAATTTGACACTGGTTGGTGACCATAGCTGAGAGCAATAGTCAAAGTGGCTTAGGACAAGTGTCCTCCAGAGGACCATCATGGTTTCCTGGTCTCTTGTTCTAAAAGCTCTAAGAATCCATCCGGTCAGCCGCCTACATTTCATTTCCAATTTAGCAACATGTACACGAAAGGTTGCGTCATTGCACATGAAAGCATAAAGCTTGAAACTTTTCAGCATTGAACTGCAAGCTATTCTTTTCAGCCCACTTGTATATTTTGTCCAGCTCACATTGCAGGCGTTTAGTGTCTTCAGTGTTCTGTATTACTTGTGAAACTTTTGTATCATCTGCATAACTTGTGATCGTGGCTCTCTGCGTGGCTAAGTGCATGTCTGAGAGGGCCATTATGAACAGCAGTGGTCCCAAAACAGTGCCTTGCGGAATACCGCTCACTATTTGCATGTTATTGGAGGTGGCCCCATTGGCTACTACGACCTGACTTCTATCCTTCAGAAAGTCATGAAGCCATTCTCCCAATTTTCCAACTATGCCAAGATCCCGCAGTTTGTCACATATAATTCCATGATCGACTTTATCAAAGGCCTTTGCAAAGTCGAGATACATCACTTCCACATTTGAGTGGTTAAGCAGTTGTTTTAGCACCCAGTCGTAGTGTTGTAGGAGCTGAGTTAAACAGCTTCTTCCTGGTCGGAAACCATGTTGGGTGTCAGGTAGCAAGTTATTTTCTTCAAGGAAGGCGATTAATTTCCTTCTGACTATTCTTTCCATGACCTTGCTGATGTGTGAGGTCAAAGAGATAGGTCTGTAGTTCTTGGCCGCCGCTTTGCTACCTCCTTTATAAATAGGGCATATTTTACCCTCCTTCAGTTTTCTTGGAAGTTTGCCAGTTGCAAGGAAGCTCTGAAAGAGGAACTGCAGTGGTCTTGCTAGGACTCTCTGAGAAAGAGATGAAAGAGAGGAAGTTATGCAAAAGATTTATATTATATATGTATGTAATATATATTATATATAGATATATATATATATATATATATATATATATATATATATAATATATATATATATATGTGGTGTGTGTGTGTGTGTATGTATGTATATATATAGGCGCAGGAGTGGCTGTGTGGTAAGTAGCTTGCTTACCAACCACATGGATCCGGGTTCAGTCCCACTGCGTGGCATCTTGGGCAAGTGACTTCTGCTATAGCCTCGGGCCGACCAATGCCTTGTGAGTGGATTTGGTAGACGGAAACAGAAAGAAGCCTGTCGTATATATGTATATGTATATATATATATATATATATATATATATATATAATATATATATATATATATATATATATATATATATATATATGTATGTATGTGTGTGTATATGTTTGTGTGTCTGTGTTTGTCGCCCCCCCCATCGTTTGACAACCGATGCTGGTGGTGTTTACGTCCCCGTCATTTAGCGGTTCGGAAAAAAGAGACCGATAGAATAAGTACTGGGCTTACAAAGAATAAGTCCGGGGTCGATTTGCTCGACTAAAGGTGGTGCTCCAGCATGGCCGCAGTCAAATGACTGAAACAAGTAAAAGAGTAAAAGAATATATATATGTGTGTATATATATATATATATATATATATATATATATATATATAATGTGTACTTATTCCTTTAGTATGTAAATAAAAAATATTTGCCTTTATTTATATATTTAATTTACATTATTTATTTATTTATTTATCACTCTGATAGATCAAAGATTAGTCACGCTGTTTTTCGAAATTATGCCAGCATCAAACACACAAAATCATGCGAAAGTCAAATAAGTAAATAAATAAATAAATTACGAAATACTAATGAAATAAAATAAAATAAATTAACTTTTAAAATGCTGAAAGAAAACAAGTTTCCACATAAATTTGAATGTTTTGAAAATATATTGGTTTCTTTGGAACATCCGACACCTTTCATTTGCCACGTGTGTGTGTATGTTTGAATTTACGCATACTTTTGTGTGTGTATGTCTGTGTGCATGTGTGCATATATATATATTGGGTTGTCCGGAAAGTTTGTGCCGATTTTTAAAGGTACGAAAAAGGTTAATAAATTTTTGTCATTATATTTTTAATCAACCAAATATAAACCATTTTGTTGCACAATGCGTCTCCATCTTTCCTTTAACTTGAAAATACCCTCTTCTCAGAATTGAGGTGGTTTCATGGCAAAGAATTCATCAAGGTATCTTTTTATGTCATCCAAGGAATTGAAATTTTTACCATTAAGACTATTCTGCAGAGACCTGAATAAGTGGAAATCCGAAGGTGCAATATCTGGTGAATATGGAGGGTGGGGTAACACATCCCAGCCGAGCTGCAGCAATTTTTGTCTGGTTCCCAAAACATCAAGTGCCAAAAATGAACTTTCTTATCTTCCATTTTAAAGGGTTACAAAATTAACACAGGTTATAGGAACATAAACCTTCATCCACGAAAAGATAGCTTAAACTGTGCCCTAAATGGAGGTATAGTGAAATCCTATTTTATGGACTCAACCATGTTCTAAAGTAAGTCGAAAGGTAAGCTACTATAAATCGGCACGAATTGAAATACACGCTTGTGGCTGTGGGATAAAAAGTGTGCTTCCCTACCACATTGTTTCGGGTTCAATCCAACCGCGTGGCATCTTGGGCAGGTGTCTTCTACTATAGCCTCGGGCCGATCGAAGCCTTGTGAGTATACTGGGTAAAGGGAAAGGGAAAAAAGCCCGTCATATATATATGTGTATGTATATGTGTGTGTATGTATGTATGAATATATATATATGCATGTATGTGTGTATATATGGGTATGCATACATATATATATGCCTATATATATATGTGTGTGTATACACACACACACACACACACATATATTTATATATATATAGATAAATTATTAGAGAGTTAACCACTATGTGGATAACTCTAGTGCTAAAAATAGCCCCGATAGTATAGCCACAGAAAAAGATGTTTCCAACTAGAAGTAACATACATTTAACGGAAGGAAAGTGAAATATAACGAATAAATAGATTGACCCTGAACAAATTGTTTCATTCCTAATGTAATATGTAATTTTACTTACATAAACATCTATAAATCTTCAGCAGAGGAGTCTTGGCATGTTTTTGGCGGGGAACTTGAGGCATAACTAAAAATGTAATTCGTTAAACCGCTCGTGTTTTTGACGATCGTGTCGGTCTAATTAATTGTATTTAAGACAAACCTCTGCTGATGATTTATAGATGTTTATGTAAGTAAAATTACATATTACATTAGTAATGAAACAATTTGTTCAGGGTCAATCTATTTATTCGTTATATTTCACTTTCCTTCCGTTAAATGTATGTTACTTCTAGTTGGAAACATCTTTTTCTGTGGCTATACTATCGGGGCTATTTTTAGCACTAGAGTTATCCACATAGTGGTTAACTCTCTAATAATTTATGTATAAATTTGTATTTTCTCCGTAGTTTTTTGTGCTAAACCACTCGGTGTTAAATTAATGGTATTAAATTAATATCAATTTTTCACCCTCATTTATAAATTTATATATATATATATATATATACATATAAGCAAACGTCTATGTGCTTGTGTTTGACAACTGGTGTGGGTTTGCTTATGTTTCCGTAACATAGAGGTTCGGCATAAAGAGACTGATAGAATAAGTATCGGGCTTAGGACAAAAGAACTGGGGTCCATTCATTCGTCTAAAATTTTTTTCAAGGAGATGTTCCAGCATGGCCGCAGTCTAATGAGTGAAGCAAATAAAAGGTAAATAATAAAAAAAAAACATATAAAGTAAAAAGTTCTCACGCGCACAAACAGCGAGAGGATGGAAAAAGTGTGGAGGGAGGAGAGAGAGAGAACGAGAGAAGAACTAAAATGTCATATGTCAAAATCTGAGACGCCAATGGCGGCGCCAAAAAAGCTGCGTCAAAACGGCTGCGCCAGAACGTCTGCAAGGGGTCAAGACATCCCTGATGCTTAGTACAGGGGACAGAAAGCTGTTGTGAATATCAATTTCAACTTTTGGTACAAGGCCAGTAATTTCGGGGAAGGTGGATAATCGATCACATCAACCTTATTTTATCAATCCCGAACTTATTTCATCGATCCCGAAAGGACGAAAGGCGAAGGTCAACTTCGGCAGAATTTGAACTCTAATCGTAAAGACGGACGAAATACTGCTAAGCATTTTGTCCGGCGTGCTAACGCTTCTACTAGCTCGCCGCCTTGGCTGGAGTAAATATTGCAAAGTATTCTATCCTCGCTTAAACGGCTCTGCCTTATTCACCGTCTGTAATCAACAGCAGGAAGAAGAACAACAACAGCAACAACAGCAGCGGTAGCAACATAAAATAATTCTATCTTTATCATAGAGAAGAGAGAAAGACAGAGAAGGGGGGGGGCAGAGAGTGATGGCGGGAGGGAAGTAGGGGAAAAGAAGCGGGAACGCCTTTAAGCTAATTCATAAGAATTAATCTGTCAATTTGACTCAAAAGAGATTAACTATCAATTTATTGACTGTAACATCGAACTAATAATAATAATAATAATAATAATAATAATGATAATAATAATGATAATAATAATAATAATAATAATAATAATAATAATAATAATAATAATAATAATAATAATAATAATAATATTAATAATAGTAATAATAATTATAATGAAAATAATCATTATTATCATTATTATTATTATTTCAGACGGATATGGCTTATCAGATTGATGTGCTTTGGTAATAAGTAAAACCTAATGAAATTCACACACAAGTAGATGTGTGTGTGGGCTTGTGTTTGTGTGTGTATACGTGTGTGTGTGTGTGTGTTTGTGTGTGTGTGTGTATATATATATACATGCACACACATACACATATATACATACACATACATATATATATATATATACATATATGCACACATACACATATATAATGATGTATATATATGTGTATATGTATATATGTATGTATATATATATATGTATGTATTGATATAGGTATGCATGTGTGTGCATGCATATGTCTGTGTGTCTGCGTATGTGTATGCATGTATGTATGCATGTGTGTATGATTGCGTTTGTCCATGCGTGTGTGTTTGTGTGTGTGTGTGTGTGTGTGTGTGTGTTCAGGCATTAATGCAGCGGGATTGTGCGGAATGCGATAAATATTGTGATTCGTGTATAAAACAATCAGGGTTTATATTTCCAACCACAGTTTTGTTCAATCGGGTTTTTAGTCATCTGTACACCTCAGCAGATTAAGAAGTCCCCTTTTATATTCAGGCATAGTATATCGAGGAATATTGCGCCCTTTTATATTATAAACCAATAAAGGTCATTTTTTGCTGATATATATATAAACGTCTCTCTCTCTCTCTCTCTCTCTCTCTCTCTCTCTCTCTCTCTCTCTATATATATATATATATATATATATATATATATATATATATATATATATATACATATATATATATATACATATATATATACATATATGCATACTTACATACATAAATACATACAAATCGTGGCGATTTTCTTCCTCCGTCTTCCCTTCTTTTGGACTTTTCTCTATTCCTGAAGAAGAGCTTTGCTCGAAACGTTAAATCATCTTTCCTTTCTTTCCGAAGCGTCTGATAATACAATACTTGTACCACGTCCTCGCGTTATTGTTTTTGTCTTGTTTGTTCTTCTTTGTTTGGATTCACTACATACATACACACACGTATATATAATAAATAATTTGGACAAATAAGTATAATTCGAGAAGCGTGTTTAAATGTTGAGTAGAGCACCTGCAGAGATTAGGCTACCTGTTATCATCCGTAGTCGTGGTACACTTCCGGTGGATTTACTTCAGGAACTCCGCAGTGGCAGTTAGGGTAATAATATTAATTAACAGTAGAAGATTTCGTATTAGACTTTTATTAGGTACAACATATGTTTCGACCCATCAGTTTGGCTCATCATATACATCGAGAAAGATATGTCTCACTAGAAGTCTATAGTGTCGGCTGGCTTGTTACGAGGCCATCAAGTTCGGGAATGAATAAAAGCAAATAATATTACAGAAACGCCAAAAATTCAAATCTTGCATTCCAGTTTAGATGAAATATATATATGAAGCTCGTTAATAAATATTTGACCGATATATCAAGTGGCTACATCGAGGTTTTTCCATTGGCTCATGTTCCGCTTATTTTTCAAAGGATGACCACTCTGCACCCTTCTATGTTGTCTCATTCCTGTATAGACCCTTTCTGTTGCAGCCAGTACAGTTCCTGTATTACTGGGCAAGCAGTAATATTGTCCTAAGTAGTTCCCCGTGCCGTGCAACTTACCTTACAGGTGAACACTACAATCTTTGTGCCTCCTTATACAAATACGAGGACAAGAATTATAGCGAGACTCGATATAATCGACCGAGCCACTTTTCTAAATGTGAAGCAATGTGAAGTCTACTTTAAGAATCTTTGTTTTTACGACATTTCTATGAAACAATAGTAGTAAGCTAGACCAGGGTCGTCAAACTCGTCGGGCTGAACATCTTGCGGCTTGTATAGAGACAATTATATTCCTAAATTTATTCATAATGAGACCAAATTAAATGAATAAACGGGCCAATATGCATTGTAACACTAAAGAATAAAGGAAGGCAATGTCTTTGTGCAGAGACATGCGGCAACAATTCATTCACATGGTATGTGTATGCATAAATATTTATTTGTTTACTACCCACAAGTGGCTAAACATAGAGGGGACAAACAAGGACAGACAAACGGATTAAGTCGGTTATATCGATTCCCCCCCCCCAGTGCGTAACTGGTACTTAATTTACTGACCCCGAAAGGATGAAAGGTAAAGTCGACCTCGGCATAATTTGAACTCAGAACGTAATGCCAGACGAAATACGGCTACGCATTTCGCCCGGTGTACTAACGATTCTGCCAGCTCGCCGCCTTAACATATACATAAATATATACATGTATATATACATAAATATATACATGTATATATGTGTATACATAAATATGTATGTGTGTTTGTGTATTTGTATATACGTGCAAGAATTTAGATGGAAATCGTCCAAAGAAGTTTATATACTTCTCGAGAAGACCAACGGTTGATAGGAAGCTCGCAGTTTCATATACAAAGCATTTCACTAATGTCCATATGACTAGAATTCTGTCGCATGATAATGTGCGTCAATGAAATAATAATAATAATGATAATGATAATAATAATCATAATAATAATAATAATAATAATAATAATAATAATAATAATAATAATAATAATAATAATAATAATAATAAAGACCTGTCGATTCTTAATGAAATCAGCAAACAAGCAACGCTACTGAGCAACAAAAAGAGAACAAAAATGCTCCGCAAATATAACACCACAGAAAAAGATTTGCCGGAGATAAAAGAAAAGCTGAAGCAAGATATCCTTGCCAAAGCTCAAAGGATCCGCCGGTACGAGAAACGCCAACGCTTCTTTGAAGAAAACAAAAAGTTCGACTCCAACCCCAAAAAGTTCTATCAAGAACTGGGCAAAAATAAAATAGAAGTCACTGCAGCACCAACGGCAGAAGAATTGGAAGAATTCTGGGGAGAAATATGGTCGGCGAACGAACCACCAAAAAAAAGGAGTATCAAAATAACAAACTCGGTATCTGAACAAACTGGACCCCCATAACAACTGAAGAGGTCACCCAGGCACTGCAAAGACTAAGCAACTGGAAGGCACCTGGGCATGACAAGATCCCCAACTTCTGGTTGAAATATCTAACAGGAATGCACAAAAAGCTGGCTGAAAACTTTAACAACGTACTAGCAGAGCCAGAGACAATGCCTGAATGGCTCACGAAGGGGAAAACCATCTTAATTCCCAAATCAAAGAAACAGAAAACCAGAAAACTACAGACCAATACCTGCCTCCCTACTATGTTCAAGGCATTTACTGCAGTGATATCACAAAGGCTGAACAGCACCTGGACGAAAACAAACTGTTCCCAGAAGAGCAGAAAGGATGCCGCAAAGGCTCATATGGCTGTAAAGATCAACTAATGATTAATAAGCCATAACTGAAGACAGCCACAGAAAGAAGAAAGGCCTCAGTATGGCCTGGATTGACTACAAAAAGGCGTTTGATAGTATCCCCCACACATGGATCCTCGAAACACTAGCCATTAACAAAGTAGCACCAACAATCATAAAATTCATAGAGCACTCTATGAATAAAT
>NW_021832758.1:12500-25000 GCF_006345805.1 Octopus sinensis
GACTGATTGGAGCGTTTATTCATGATACCTTTCAATTTATTTCTCCCTTTGCCTCCGTGTCACCTAATCACTACCAGCCGCAGTCCTGTTTTATATTCGTTCTTCGGTTTAACGAAGTTATAGAATTATCCTCTTCTTCATATATATATATATATATATATATATATATATATATATGCAGAACTGAGAAAAACATCGTAGATGTGCATGCAGCTGCGAGGGGAAATCGTCTTCGAATCACCATCCATGAATTATCAGAGGATGTGCAGATTAGTTACGGTTCAGTTCAGTCCATTATCACTGAAGATTTGTATATGAGACGTGTGTCTGCCATGTTTGTGCCACAACTGCTTTCAGCTGACCAAAAAGACATTCGGGTTTCAGCTGCACAAGATCTCCTTAATTGCGTCGAGAACGATGAAAACTTTTTGAAAACTGCGTAGGCCTCTGAGCAGGTATCACCAAGATTTTGGCAAAATTTGATGCAGATTCTCTGCTCGACTTTCTCCATCATGGTCAATACGATGATCACACGCTACACACCTTCCTTCCAAGCACTGCTGTAAATGGCGGAAGTGAGCCAGAATGTTACAACTTAGTTTTCATGCACAGCAGAGTTCAAAGTCAATCTGTGCATAGCGGCTTTATTCTGCATGCTTTAGCTTCATTACTATGGCAACAGTCTGGATAGTTACTGGTCAGACCACGTATATATATATATTATTGAAGTAGATAACTGAATTATCTTATTGCGGATTATTCAAATGATAACCGACACCTGGGTAGCAAAAATCACAACAGAAAAAGCACGGTTGAGGTTACGACCATGGGGCCTAAAATCCGTGCCTTAGTGCGGAAATTTGAAGTTTTATATATTTAGTGTAGGAAGAAATGGAGCTGAGCGAAGATTTAACAAAATTCCTTTTTATTATTTTCTACATATGTTTCAAAGGCTGCAAAGTCCCTAATTCGGATTGAATAAGGAGTCCATTTTGCAGCCTTCTCTTCAGGAAAATCCAGGAACTTAATTCTCCAACAAAATGCACAGCAAGCTTTTCGACAAACGCTCACGAGGAGCCCATGGAATAAATGGCATTTTGCTGGAGAATTAAGTTCCTGGATTTTCCTGAAGAGAAGGCTGCAAATGGACTCCTTATTCAATCCGAATTAGGGACTTTGCAGCCTTTGAAACATATGTAGAAAATAATAAAAAAGAATTTTGTTAAATCTTCGTTCAGCTCCATTTCTTCTTACACTAAATATATATATATATATAAATATATAGTATATATATATATATATATATATATATATATATATATATATATATATATATATATATATATATACATACATATATACCATATATATACTGCGGGGTTCTTTCGTTTTCCGTCTACCACATCCACTGACAAATCTTTGGTCGGCCCGAGGCTGTAGTAGAAATCACTTGCACAAGGTGGCACGCAGTGGAACTGAACCCGGAACCATGTGGTTGGGAAGCAAGCTTCTTACCACATAGCCACGCCCGCACCTATATATATGTGTGTGTGTGTGTGTGTGTGGTATTACACACAAATTCACACTGACGTACGCATGCACGCTGATACAATTTACACTTTACTATTGAAAAGCTAAAATATCGGTGAGAATGAGTGGTGTGTGTGTGCTCATGTGTGTGTGTGTGTGTGTGTGTGTGTGTGTGTGTGTGTGTGTGTAACGCCATCTTATCTACTCAGGTAATAACAAACTGACCACAAACAATGCTTACCGGCCGTCTAAAGGAGGAGGAGTAGCTCAAGAGGAGCAGGGTAGTTTGACTGGGGGACATTTGTATAAGTATGGGACGGTTGATTGACCCCGGATGAATTGGGGTCTGTAAATACAGGATTATAGTTAGCATACTTCATTGTTGAAGTAGCAGCAACAACAGCAGCAGCAGTACTAGCAGTAGTAGTAGTAGTAGTAGTAGTAGTAGTAGTTGATGATGATATAGTAGTGGTGGTGGTGGTGGTGGTGGTGGTGGTGGAGGTGGTGATTGAGATGTTGGTTGTGGGCGGTGGTGAGGTTGGTGGGAAGATGGCTGTGATTCTGGTTGTTAACGCTGTTTTAATTCAAGTGGGCAACAGGTGGCGTACATGTATAAGCATATGCTTGCATATATATGTGCGTATGTGTGTGTACACATGTACGTGTGTGTGTATATGTGTATACTGAAAGAGATATGTATATACATATATATATATATATATATATATATATATATATACATATATGCATATGTATACATATATATATATATATGCATATGTATACATATTTATACACACATATATATATATATATGAGCGTATGTATGTGTGTTTGCGTATGGGTGCGTGTGTGTGTGTATAAAGGTAAGATCCAAGGATCAAGGTGTAGGAAGATAGTAAACTTGAAGCAATCCGTAGTAGATATATAATAAAAAAAACAACTTTCGGGAATAATAATGGTTTATTGGCGCAGAAGGTTTTGAATTTTTCCCGTATCGAAGTACGATAAGCTGAAAAACGGTTGTTTTATAGTTCGCGGTTAGCAACTGGGTTTGCTGCATATATGAATAAATATCCTAAAATCAGGGAATGGAGTGGATAAGATCCAGGCTACATTTGTTTCACACCGGAATCTCGGAGGTATTTATTGTCCAATCGAGTTGGGTGGGGGGATTGCAAGCTACTCTTCAGGCAAAGGATAGCTTGGTTACATGAGTTTATA
This sequence comes from Octopus sinensis, assembly GCF_006345805.1. Classification (NCBI taxonomy): domain Eukaryota; kingdom Metazoa; phylum Mollusca; class Cephalopoda; order Octopoda; family Octopodidae; genus Octopus; species Octopus sinensis. The sequence continues at coordinate 15,255 of NW_021832758.1, forward strand.
GTGTCGTTAGGGATGTGTTCACTCGCAGGGATTCGATCAGAATACACAGAAACATATGTACTCGAGATTCTATCGACTCCATTCCCTAATTTTTGGATAAATTACTCTTTTTGCTCTTTTACTTGTTTCAGTCATTTTGACTGCGGCCATGCTGGAGCACCACCTTTAGTCGAGCAAATCGACCCCGGAGCTTATTCTTTGTAAGCCTAGTACATATTCTATCGATCTCTTTTATATATATATATATATATATATATATATATTATATATATATATATATATATACATAGACGACGGGCTTCTTCCAGTTTCCGTCTACCAAACCCACTCACAAGGCTTTCGTCGGCCCGAGGCCATAGTAGAAGACACTTGCCCAAGGTGCAATATACATATATATATATACAAACACACACACACATAAGTATGTATGTATTTGTATATATTTGTATGCATAAATATGCATCAACAGACAAGAAAATTTTGCTTAATTATCTTCCTTACTTGCTAAAATTCCTAAAATATTACGACTCATGGTTTAATATTCTCTTTTTCTCATCAAGTAATTAATTCTAACTAGCTAATTAATGTTGATTCCATTAGTTAAATTAACACTAACTTAACAATTGTATTTCTATGCAGATAGCCTCACTGAGTAATTAATTTCAATAATATAGGGTGTTTTAGATATATGTGTATATACTCTCTTTTTTTTCAATTCCTTAAATTTTTATTTGACTAACGAGACTGGATGATGTCGAAACGCCGGGTGTCCCAGAGATCCCTTACGCTAATGAATCGAGTGTTTTATCAACACACATTCGTCATAAAGAAGAACACACCAGCGTCTGGCATATTCACATGTCCAATCTGCCGGAACCTATTAAGTATTAAATGCACAGATCACCATGTGTGTGTGTGTGTGTGTGTGTGTGTGTGTGCATATATATAGTACAGACTCGGGGCTACTGATTTATGAAAATAGCTTACATAGTTTTTCTACCCTTGTTAATTTTTACTTCAAGCTATGGTGGTGGTGGTGGTGGTGGTCGTCGTCGTCGTCGTCGTCATAGTGATGGTCGTGGTGGGGACGGCGTTATAGTATGTTTAAAAAGAGAAGAAAGATTAAATGAAAGAAACAGAAACGAGACTCGGCAATGAATGGGACGGGGCGTGGTTGTTACTATTGTGGCTGTTATTGTTGTTGTTGTTGCTGTTGTTATTATTGAGTTGATGTTATTATTGTTATAACTGTTGTTGTTGTTGTTGTTGTTGTTGTTGTTGTTACCGTTGCTGATGTTTTTGTTGTTGTTTTGGATGTTTATTGTTGAGTTCATCATTACTTTCATTGTTGATGTTGTTGTGGTCATTACCGTTGTTATTACTTATTTTTAATGTTGTTATTACTCTGTTATTGCCATTATCAATAATCTTCTTCTTATTATTATTGTTGTTGTTGCTATAATCCGCTGACCACATTATTCCACCTATTTTATTTGCATTTACATAGTTTTATTTATTGTTTATATTATTTTAGAATTTGTTATATTGTTTTGTTTAGATAATTGTAGGGGGCGCTACTGAGCGAGGGGGCGTTTACTTCCGGATTCAATCAGCGAACAGATTTACGTTTCTTTTTTTTTTTGTATGTTTTGTTGTTCCTTCAATCCCTGATCAGCACTAATAGTTCAGACTTATTGTCAGAGACACCCCAGCCATGACCATCCTATCATTTATAAAGAATGTCAAGAAATATATTGTCTAATGCATGGCGTTTACATTTGTAGGGGGGGGGGCTGAGAGAATTTGACTCTTATTTCCAGCTGATCGAACGGCCGTATCCGTTTATATATATATATATATTATATATATATATATATATATATATATATATATATATATATATACTTTGATAGGTTTCGGCCAGTATTGGCCCAGGCCATGTCTAACTTAATAGCACCACCTGGCAAAGTCATTCAAATCGGACAACATGGCCCACTCAAGTAGAGAGTTATTGTTTACGGAGACATATCCGGGTGTAGGAGGTTTATTCAGGATTTTTTGAAGGAATTTGTCCAAAGACTTCTTGAACTTTATGGGGTCTGTCTCTGCCCTAATGTGTTTTCGTGTAATGTTAAAAAGAGTGGGGCCAATTGAGGTGAAGTAATTGTGCCGTATTGTTATTATGTGATACGAGTATGATTCTTGTTGTGGGCGGATAGCACGGGGCCCAAGTCTTGCGTGTATCTAAAAGGCGATGCTAACATCATTTGGGCAATGCTCATAGAATATTTCCCACATCATACAGATGATGTAGCGCTCACAGCCGCGTTGGAGAGAATAAAGCTTGAGCTTTTCTAGTCGACCCCAATAGTCAAGGCCTGTCATGCCATCTATCTTTTTTGTAATTGACCTTTGAGGTGCTTCAGTTTCGATGATACTTTGTTTCGTGTGGGGAGACCACAGTAGACAAAAATATTCAAAGTGGGGCCGGGCAAAAGTAGAGAAGAGAAGGATAATGGAGTGGATATCTCTCGACTGGAAAGTACTGAAAATCAAGGAGCACATTCTGCAGGCCATGTCAACTTTGCTATTTATATGAGTGGCCCAGCTTATGTTGTTGTCCACAATTACTCCCAAGTCTCTAATGTTGTTGGATACCATAAGAATTTCACCTGAAGGAAGGGAGTATGGGAGTTTCATGGAATCCTCTTTTCTGAAGTGGATTAACTCAAATTTGTCCTCGTTCAGCAGCATATTATTCTTCTCCGCCCATTGGATGACAGCCAGTAGATCTGACTGAAGGCATGCCCGGTCACCCACTTCATTGACGACCTTCTGGATCTTGGAATAACACAAAGCAGTGTCCGAATTCTTATATCTATTTCATTTAGATCTTGTAGTGACCAATTCAAAAAACCAAATTGCAACTATCAGGTTCGTTACTGCAAAAATGTTGTTAGCAATATTCTTGTTCCTTTGGTGACCCTGTTCTGTTTTTTACCCTTATCGGGTCTTCATTTCTTCCCCCTTTCTTCTTCATGGCTCTCTAACATCCAACATTCTCCTCCTGTCCACTATACAACTATACATCAAAAGATGGTGAACGCAGTTGAGACGTTCAAGCTTAGTTTTTTTCTTTGTTTGGTTTTTTTTAGCAAGCTCAAGTTTCCTATATTGTGTATGTATGCATGCATGTATGTATGCATGTGTGTGCATGCATGTGTGTGTATGTGTGTGTAACGCTACTATCGAATAGTGAGAAAAAGTGCTCAACACTGCATTAGTGGATGAATATTCCTTATTTGTGAGTTAACAAGGCTACCAATGGTTTCATGCAGAGAGACAATATTTCTCAGCAATTATCCTGCATATATATATATATACATTCATAAATGAGGGTGAAAAATTAGATATTAATTTAATAATACCATCAGTTTAACACCAAGTTGCTTAGCACAGAATAAGGAGCTATTTTTAGCACTAGAGTTAACCATTTATATAGAGTTAACTCTCTTATATTTATATATATATATATATATATATGTCTCTTCACTAGACACAGTGTACCGAGTACTATATCATCCAGTGTCTTCCCCACCTATGACATAGTGTATGACGTGAGAGAGATTTGGTCTCTATTTTTAGCTGGTCAGGCTGCTTCGTAGCGGCTTCTTGTGTCTGTATGTTTATAGGTTGCCACAACCACAACCTACACTGTCCACTAACAGACAGTTCTGCCATTGGTCTTGTATCCGCCACCGTCATCACCGCCATAACTACCACAACCAATGCCACCACCTCCACCACCATTACGCCGCCAATACCACCGCCACCGATATCATCATTATTAGTACCACCATCGCCGCCACCACCATCAGTTACCACTACCACCACCGCCACGACCACCAGCAAACCGCCATCGTCCATCCCAGCAAGACACCGTTGCAGGTGTGAAGTCTAGATTAATTTACCTGTAAGAGAAGACGTTGGCATCAAATTTCAGTTTGAGATTTACACAGAATGGACCGAGACAGAGTTGAAAGATTACTATTAATATTGTTCTTGCTGTTGTTGTGGTTGTTATTATTATTATTATTATTATTAGTAGTAGTAGTAGTAGTAAGTAGTAGTAGTAGTAGTAGTAGTAGTATTAGTAGTAGTATCATTATTATTGTTGTTGTTGCTGTAGTCGTCGTTGTAATATAGTATATTCTGGTTTTATTTGCCACACCTGATTGTGTATTTAATCTTCTTTCTCATCTTCTTTCTTTTCTTCCTCCTCTTTTTTCTTCTTACTGTTTGGCTTCTACTTCGTCTTCCCTCCTAAACCCCCCCACCCCCCACAAGCCTCACATGACCAGACATGCAGGCAAACAGACAGACTAGCCCTGTAAACAAGCAACACTCTTCTGGAAGCACTGCCAGGACACATTATATCAGAATCGCCAGGCTGGAAGTCCTCCGCAATAGGCGATTCTCTTGACTCACATCGATGCCTAAAGACTCCTCCAGACTCGACTCTTATCTACAACTAACTTTCAACAGAATAAAAACATTAAGATGCCAGCAGCCGCAGTGTCCGGTCGGTAGGGACGGTTGAGCGCCTCACATGCGCCAGCCCTGTAAAATAAAGTGTCTTGCTCAAGGACTCAACGCGCCGCCTGGAATCGAACTCCCGACCTCATGATCGTGCGCCGAATCCCCTAACCACTAAGCCACGCGCCTCCACTAACATCAGCAGCAAGATGGTAACGGTAGCGTTAACCTTACCACTATAACAACAGGTACGGCCAGCTCCACCAGTGGCCCCACGACTTCTAGTATAGTTTTCATAAGCCTACCATCTAAAGGTTCCACAAAAACTGATCCCTTTTACCATATTTTACAAGAGTTCTGCCCCCACGTTCTTCCGTACATCTCCCAATTCCACTTTGGCTACTCAAACAGCAATAAATATTTTATTTTTTTATATAGTTGCAGTGGATTTTCACTTCTAATACATAGGTTCTCAAAATGGACGCTAGCGCCCCTGTGGGTGTTGAGACGGTCCATGTGAGCGCTGGTACCTGAGGGGGGCGTTAGAGAAAAAGGAGGCGTTGGGAGGAAGGCAGTGAATTGGGGGACGCTATGAATTTATTTTATTATTATAGTATTGTATACAAATTATATAATATTATATTAGATATTAAATGATTCATAATATATATAAATTAGTAAAATATAAAATATTTACAATTCTATATTTAAGAAATAAGGAATTATTTACATTTGACGGATATTTGTCCTCATCTTGTTTGTTGTTAACACAACCTTTCGGCTGATATACCCTCCAGCCTTCATCAGGTGTCATGGGGATATTTCGAACCTGGGTTCTCAATCCTAAGGTATTTTTCGATGTTGTTATTATTATTATCATTATCTTCATTCAGTAGTTTTATTTTTATAGCGTGCTTTCACTTCACTACCGAGCGCAGCTCTGTGTGCCTTGGGTATGTGCTGTGATTTGTTGTGATGCTCTGATGGTTATTGTATGGAAAGTGTTCTGTGTAGGATGTGTGCAGTGCCTAGTAGTGCAATTTTGTGTATGTTATATGTGTTTGTGAGTCCTGGTGTTTTTGTTATGTATTTGTCTGAATATTTTTGTATCATGCCTAATGCACCTACTATGATAGGAATTGTTTCTGTTTTTAGATTCCACATTCTAGTTAACTCTATTTCCAGGTCTTTGTATTTTGAGAGTTTCTCCATTTATTTTAGAGACACGTTGTCATCTGCCGGTATTGATACATCAATTAGAAAGCATTTTTTTTTCTTCATGATCTCTGATCTGTTGGCCTTAATTTCTCTATCTGTGTGTATCGGCATATCCCAAAGTGTGGTTGCTTTCTCGTTTTCTGTGACCTTTTCTGGTGTGTGCCTATACCATCTTTTTTCTGTTGTTATTCCATAATGTTGGCATAGCTTCCAATGTATGTAGGTCCCAACTCTGCCGTGTCTGTGAATATATTCCTTCTTAGCCAGGACTGGGGAGCCAGAGATTATATGATTTATTGTTTCTTGTCCATCTCCACATATTCTGCAGTTACTTGTTATATTTCTTTTCATTACATGTCTTTGGTAATTTCTGGTGGGGAGTCTTGTGCTGCAATTAAAAATCCCTCTGTCTCTTCTTTGAGTCCTGAGCTTCTCAACCATTGCTGGGATTTTTGTTTGTCTATTTCTTTTCATTTAGTTTAGTCCAGTACTTGCCATGAAGGGGCTTTTCTTGCCATCGTTTTATCATGGTTCGTTGCTGTTCTAGTTTTAGTTTTGATTTCATTTGCTTTATAGCTTTTGTTGTGTTTTCTTCTTCTTCTTCTTCTTCTTCTTCTTCTTCTTCTTCTTCTTCTTCTTCTTCTTCTTCTTCTTCTTCTTCTTCTTCTTCTTCTTCTTCTTCTTCTTCTTCCTCTTCTTCTTCATATTTGTTAGGTGTTATGATTTCTTTGTATTTGTCAGCTTCCTTAAATACTGAGAACAATTTTTTGTTTTGCTCGTGTTTTGCCGCTATTTGTATCAGTTTTCCTTGCTTCTGAAGTAGATATTTTTGCAGTCCTATGGTGGTTATTATTATTATTATTATTATTATTATTATTATTATTATTATTATTATTACTATTCAGGTCCCTGTCTGGAATCGAACTCGGAATCTTGGGGTTAGTAGCCCGCGCTCTTAAACACTACGCCATATGCCCGTGGAGGTGCTGAGGGTAATATGCGGCAATGAGTGGGGTGGCGGTGGCCCAAAACGTTTGAGACCCTCTGTTCTAAGATTTTGCTTCTCTTCGTCTTGGAATCAATTTTTACTTTCCGTACCCTCACCCCACATCCCTTTCTTGCTGTCCCCTATTGTTTATCACACGTCTCGAGTTTTCATGTCTTCCCTGACTCGACAAGGACCTGGAGTGGAACCCTCCGGCTCTGGGCTGCAGAGTCCTTATCTGAAGACACGTCAACGTTTTCCGCACTGCCCCGCAGTCGTGACTGGTGTTGCTCTGGAAGGGGAACGAAACTTAGGAAACCTTCTCAATCAGAGTTGCTAGCAATCGCTTTTGGTGATGGTTTTACTTGCTATTTCTAGCAGACCATGCTGCCACGTAGAGTCTGTCATGCGTTGCCATGCGTTGATGACAATGCCGAGACGATGACAGAGAAGGGACCCAAAACAATAACAACGACGACGACGATTTCAATGACATTGCGGCGGTGGTGGTGCTGGTGGTGGTGGTGGTGCTGGTGGTGCTACTGCTGCTGCCGCTGCTGCTGCTGTTACTGCTGGTGCTGGTGGCGCTGGTGATTGTAGTGGTGGTTTTAGTGGCTGTGTGATGTTGACGGCGGCGATGGTGGTGGTGTTGATAACTACGATGGCAATTCTGGCGTTGGCAGTGATGCTGGTCTTATCGATGGTGGTGGTCATTACTTCACAGAACACAGAATCTGCGCGTTTATTTTTATATTTTTTTATTCACGAATTTAATATATTTCCTCTCTTCTTTTCTTTCTTTCTTTCTTCCTGTTATTTCTCCGTCAGTAGTTTACCTTATTATTATTCAAGAACCCCCCAGGGAGAGCGGGGGAGATGGAGAGGTAAGAAAGAGGTAAAAGGGTGAGACCGGGGGGAGGGGCTAATCTGCCGGATTAGAAACACGGTTAATTCGTTAAGGTAACAATTAAAGGATTAGCCAGCCAAACTGCGAATTAGCCATGACACGTGTGTGATGTAAATATGGTTTTTGTTGTTTATGGATCTGTATACATGTGTGTGTGTGTGTATGTGTGTGTCTGTGTGTGTATATGTGTGTATGTGTGTGTATGTGTGTGTATGTGTGTGTGTATGTGTGTGTGTGTGTGTGTGTGTGTGTGTGTGTGTGTGTGTGTGTGTGTGTGTGTGTGTGTGTGTGTGTGTGTGTTTGTAAATGCATGGAATTGAGTGCGAATATGTTTGGAATTATATGTACAAGTGTACCTTACATAAGTGTACACGTCTGCGCTCTGGGTTTTCGTGTATGTGCGCCCCCCCCCACACACACACATATATAACGATATTTGTTTGTTTTCGTTCGGTTTCCTTCTACATCTCCACTGTCCTGTTTTTGTTCCCAACTTTGACCCTCCATAAATCTAAAATTTTATTTTGGAATTTATGGGACCAACTGTCTTTGAAGACTCATATTGTCGTTGAGTGCTCGAAATGAGGAGCATATACACAGCCGACAACTGTTTTCTATCTTTTCCTCTCGTTGTTTGCGTATTTAACTCATTTGCTTTCGTATTTCATGTTGTTTACTGTTGGTGACGTCCTGTACTCATGATCGGGAATGATCGAGGCTTTGTGAGCAGATTTCGTAGGTGGAAACCGAAAGAAGCCCGTGGAATATACTTATTTGTGTGTGTGTATAATGTATATATGTGGATGTATATATTATGTGTGTGTGTCATTCACCTCCACTTGGCAACCGGTGTTGGTGTATTTACGTCCCGGTATCTTAGCGGTTCGGCGAAAGAAGCCAATGAAATAAATACCAGGTATGAAACAAGTACCGGGATCGATCCATTCGACTAGAATTCTTCAAGGCAGTGTCCCAGCATGACCTCAGTCTAATGATTGAAAGAGATAAAGGATAAAAGATTTTTAAAAATCCATGAAGCAGGACTGTTTTAAGAAATGAATGGCGTTTTCAAACTTATTTGACGAAGAGAGAAAAATTACAGATGAATTCGTGGTTATGAAAGGATAACCGAACACAATTGGTCGGAAATACAGCTGGGAATTAAATATTGGTTTCACAATTTGGCACAAGGCCAGCAAGTTCGAGGGAGAGAATAAGTCGACTTCATCGACCTCAGTATTTAACTGGTACTTATTTTATCGACCCCGAAAGATTGAAAGTTTGAAAGATTGAAAGATTGAAAGTTCGGCGGAAATTAAACTCAGAACGTAGTGACGGACGATATGCCGCTAAGCATTTCGCTCTGCGTGGCAACGGTTCTGCCAGCTCAGTTAAGGTTCTGCCTTAACTGAGAACTTAATATTAAAATCCATTATTTATGTATTGAACCACATTCTTTTAATGAGTTCAGCAAGAAATCCCTAAGAGCGTGTCCGGAAAATTCGTCGTGAATATTTTAACCGAGCAAAAATTTACCGAAGGAAATTTCACCATAAAAGGTGAACACGAGCAGACTATAAACGAGATAGCTCATTTCAAAAGAAATTGCCTTTCTCTAATTGGTAGATTAGATGATGAAGTTGCCATTTTAAGAAAACAGAATTTTTCTACGCAATGTTTATTGTGAAATCTTATATATAAAAGTGGGTTGTGTGCTGTCTGTCTCCTACGATTTAGATTCCTAACTACTCCCACATTTTGCGGGTGCAGTTTAACCAAAAGCGGGTATCTTATAGTCGGATCATATCGAGCCCTTCTGGGTATTAGCGCGCGTCTACGATGAGTCTACGATTTAAAAAAAAATTTACTATCATTTTTTCCCATTTTTAATGCATTGTTTTGCTATTATATAAGGGAAGTAACTCTCTAAAAATGTTTATATAGGTATTTCCCTTACAAACCCGAGCAACGCCGGGCGATACTGCTAGTTTCTTATAAATCTCTAACAATTTATTAGAAAAGTTTGGTTACCGCTTCTTCATTTGAAGATTGGCACAAGAATTATTTGTCTCTCCTAGGTGATATTGTAAGTTTATAAAT
>NW_021832758.1:30000-32851 GCF_006345805.1 Octopus sinensis
TTTTACACACCATCCTTTGAAAACCGTTTAGGATGGTATTTGTCGCCTCCTACTCTCTGTATTTAGTTACTGCCATAATTATTCATTCTTGGAAATCCGTTACATTCTATGAAACAAAACGGTCTCTCTGCGAATTAATAGTTTTAATAAATGATTTAATGCTTTAATCAACAAGTTTCATTGTATTGCGACCTTTGTGCTATCTGTGGCTTTTATACATATGTAAGTTTATTGCAGATCGAATAACATATGTTTATGTAAGTATATGATGTATATGCATTATATATGTACGCATATACATTTATATACATACATACACATATATATATATACATTTGTATTTGAGTAACATTTCTCCGTTTTTTCTGTCCTTGTTTTCGTATAAATTTGCTGCTTTCTTCCAAGGAATCTAATGCACTTAGCTTAGTTTTTCCTTGGGGCAGGCCAGATTGAAGCAATCTCGAGTATAACCAGCCGAAATTGCAAAGATAATCTGGAACTCGACTGAGGAAAGAAAACTCCGAATAATGCGTTCTTGTTTTCCTTGTATCGTCTACCTGGATGTTTCGTTGTCCCCTTTTTAGTATCACCTTACTGTCTGGATGTTTTGCGTTCTTGTTCCATTTTTGTATTATATATATATGTGTGTGTGTGTGTGTGTGTGTGTGTGTGTGTGTGGTGGTGTGTGTGTGCGTGTGTGTGTGTGTGTATGTATGTATGTATGTATGTATGTATGTATGTATGTATGTATGTGTGTGTGTGTATAAATGTTTCCTTTTACGTCGAATTATGCTACTAAAAACAATTTTACCTTAAACAAAAGAATTACTCAATACTTTTTGTAGAGTCCATATTCATTACACTTTTGCAAAAACGGTGACGACAGTGACCTTAAAGTGTTGGCCTTCCGATGAAGGCTATCAGGCCGAAACTTCGAAGTCACTCACATCACTCTTTTCGTAAAAATGTAACAAATGTGTGAGGGTGTTCTCCCAAAACGTTTCACTCCACTTGGCTCCCTACCATACGGACACGGACACACCAAGTGTAAAAGAGCTTCCACTCGCTTCAAAATAGGCCACTGTCTGACAATCCGCTTTACACTTCTCACCCTCATCTCACAAACAATGCGTTTCGGAGCTAACCCTTATCATCATCAAAGCCTTCTCTCGTTTTCTCTTTCTTTTCAATCTTATATATATATATATATCTTACCCCACACTCGTCTCTCTCTCCTTCTCTCTCTCTTTCTTTTTTCTTTCTTTCTTTCTCTCGGGGTAAGTTTCGATCTTTGCAAACACGTTCCAATCTGTCCCATACCTAAAACAACAGAGACAGGTAGAATGTCAGACATACAAGTAGACAAGAGGACACGGAGACCGACAGACTTAAAGATAGGCACGGACAGGCAGAGTGAAAGATGGACAAGAAGGCAAGCGGACAGATAGTCAGACTAATAGCCTAACAGAGAGATTGAAATGAGACAGGCAGACGACAGGTAAGAAGACAGACAGACAGGCACTCAGATTGAAAGATGGACAAGACGGACAAGAAGTCAAGCAAACTGGCTGATAGACTAAGAGACAGAGTAAAATTAGACAGGCAGACAGGCAAGAAAACAGTGAGACAGCCAAAGAGACAGAGACTGGCAGAGAGACAGACAGACTGAAAGCTGGACAGACGGACAGGCACACAGAGGAGTAGACAAACAGACAGATAGGGAAGCAGACATGCAGACAAATAGTCGGTGAGAAAGATAAACAAAAGGCTGAAAGGCTGAAAGGCTGACAAACATACAGACAGAAGAATAGGCAAACAGATGACCGGACGGTCAGTCAAACAGACAGACAGGCAGGCTGGCAGACAGACAGACAGGCAGGAAGGCAGACAGACAGGCGGGCAGATGGAAAGATAGACAGACAGAAATAGATAAAAATCTAAGACCAGCCAAACTATTTTCGTATTGAGGTAGAATATGATTTATGAAATGAAATACATCTAGATTTACACCATAAAAACAGTAGGGACGGGTATATGGGTGGCGGAAGGCGGGTAGCCGTGGGGGAGGTGTAGATAAAGAGTGGCTTATAAGGGAGGGAGGGGTGTGGAAGTGAGATTGAGTGTCTAGGGATGTGAGACAGAGAGACAGAGAGACAGAGAGAGACAGAGAGAAAGGGATAAAATTTTCTCATATCTGCTACATAAGTATTTTCATAAATATGTCTGTCAAAACGAGAAATCTGTGTGTGCGAGTGTGCGGGTGTCTATCTATAAACAGGTCTGTGTGTGTGCGTGTGTGTGTGTGTGTGTGGTGTGTGTGTGTGGTGTATATGTGTGTGTATATATTGTGTATATAATATATATATATATATATATATATATATATATAATAATATATATTCTGTTGTGTGTGGTGTATATATATGTTGTGTGCGTGTATGTATATATATGAGTGCTGTGTGTATTGTGTATGTGTGTATATATATGTGTGAGTGGTGTGTGTGTGTGTGTGTGTGTGTGAGTGTTGTGTGTATATATGTGGGTGTGTAGTGGAGGCGCGTAACTTAGTGGTTATGGAGTTGAACTCATGATCGTAAGACTGTGGTTTCGATTCCTGGACAGGGCGATGTTCTTGACCAAATACTTCGTTTCATACTGCCCCAGTCCACTCAGCTCCCAAAACTGAAGAATGCTGGGACGACCGATGACCCTCCCGACGAGTGAGAAATAGTGAGAAATGCACCACGGAATCCGGGGAACCGGCTTTATGACCCTTTGACTCGGAAAGGGTTTTTATCCTTATCTTATATATGTATGTATCTCTATATAGTGATGCATGTGTGCGTGTGTG
>NW_021832759.1:0-15000 GCF_006345805.1 Octopus sinensis
AATAACTATATTTGATGGTAACAGTACAAAGGCGACGACGACGATAACAACAAGGAAACAAACAAGTAGACATTAAAATTATTAGCCATCCCCCCACTACCTCTCCGTCACTCGCGAAAAAATAATCGATTGATCATCAATATAATTTTTCGTTCCTCTCGACAGGCTTACAAAACTCAAACATATCTACGTTGCCAAAGAGACATGAGCAAACGTAGGGAGAGAACAGAATCGGGTCGATTACGCAACAAAACCCATGTATATATAAATATATAAATATATATATATAAGATAATATATATATATATATATATATATATATAATATATAATATCTATATATATATATAGGCGAGGAGTGGCTGTGTGTTCAGTAACTTGGTTACCAACCACATTATTCGGGTTCAGTCCCCTGCGTAGCACCTTGGTTAAATGTCTTCTATTATGGCCTCAGGTCAACCAAGGCCTTTTGAGTAGATTTAGACGGAAACTGAAACAAGCTCGTCATATATATAATAATATATATATACTACATACATACATGCATATATATATACATAATATATATATATATATATATATTATATATATATATATGTAGGTGAAAGTGTGGCCATATGGTTCTTTGCACAAAAAACCATATGTAGGTGCAAAGCATGGCACTTTGCACAGGTGCCTTGTACTATAGCCTCGGGGGCCAAGTGAAGCCTTAACGGAAGAAATGACAGATGGTTGTGTGCAGACTCTCCTACAGTTCCAAGTGTTATACATACAAAGTTTCCTGTAACTGTCATGGTTTTAGGAGTAGTTTGCAATGAAGGATATGTGATGCCTCCTTACTTCTTTCCACAAAGATTTAGAGTTAATTCTGCCGCCTAAATTGAGGTTCTGGAAATAATTGTTAAATCCTGGATAGACATTGTATGCAATTCAAGGCCGTATCTGTTTTAGTAAGACTCTGTACTATCACACATGGCTCTATTAATACAGGAATGGATGGCTGAAAATTTTCATGATCACCTATCCTCTAACATTTAGCCTCCTAATTCCCCAGATCTCAATCCATTAGACTATTACACCACCGCTTGACAACCGGTATTGGTATGTTTACGCTCTTGTATATTAGCGGTTCGGGAAAAATAGTACTGGTGCCCTAGCATGGCTGCAGTCTAACGACTGAAAGAGAAAAGGTTATTTATAGTATGAAGTAATAACTAGACATCGTAAGTGTAGCAATATTTGTTATTCTGCAACAAGTTGGAAATCTACGTTTTATAGTCATTCTAATTCTTTTAAATATAGAAGAAAAGGTAATTCTACAAACCTTAGTAAATACATTTGGAATTTGAAGAATGAAAATATTAAATATGATTTAAAGTTGCCCATTATTAGTGAAGCATCATCGTATACTGTTGGTAATTCTACTTATGATCTTTGCCTAGAATTATATTTTATAATTACTTGTAAATTAATTTTATTGAATTTTAATGGGCACTTAAATTTAAGTTGTTGCCATAAATTTAGAAAAACATTCAAATACTTCAATTAATGATTATAATAATCATTTAGTTAATTATTATATAATAAGGTTGATTTCTATTGAAGTGCTTAATATAATGAGTAGGTAATTAATTATAGCAATGTAAAGTATCTAAGCTTTGATTAAGCATAATGTAGAATAGTTATGAATGATTTTATTCTTTTAATTATCCACCGAGATCATCAAGAATTGTATATATTATTAATTATAGTATTTTTCAATTATTATGTAATAATCACAATTCTCATAAAAGGGAATAATATAAATATAAATAGGCATTTATTTATCGTATCCGTCACTTTTAATCTTTAGTTATCTAGCGTAGTCATCAATAATTGTATATATTATTATTAATTATACTAATACTTTAATTATTATATAATGAGGTTAATTCCTATATAAGAGATTATTAAATTGAATAAAGGGATATTTGACTATCTTTTCTGTATTGTTTATTTTTTAATTAGCAATGAGATCCTCGGTGGTTGTATAGGTTCAATATAATAATCCTTCAGTTATCTGAAAATAATGTTAATTCCAAAAGAAGGCTTTGTTATATTAAATAAATAAACAGGTAATTAATTTCTGCGATGTAAAGTATATAAGTTTCTATTAAACGTTAAGTAAATGTATTATCTGTAGATTTTATTCTTTAATTATCTGTTAAGCATAACGTAGAATTCTTGTCTGTGGTTTTTGTTTTTTACATATTGAATGACGTCATAAATTCTCGTAGATAAATATGCTAGTTTTTGCTGTTAGGCTTTTAAATTTTTTAGGTAGATTTCAAATTGGAAAAGAATATGGAATTGGTACGGTATTTCATCTTTTATTTTTATAAAGTAAATAATGGTTGAATGAATGAATGAATGGCTAAAGTTAAATTTGGTCTGGTGTTTTTTTTTGTTAGCGTTTTTTAACAACTAAATTTCTTTTTCATATGCTCAGTTAGAATTTCACAAATTTTGATTACCTTCATAATGTTGTGTTGACATAAATTTCCTACATATTATTATTAATTTTAATATTATATATATGTCCCTATCTTCGAAACACGGAGTAGATAAAACAAGGGACAACTGATGAAGAAAATGTTCTTTATGTTGCCTATCTCATTTCTCTGTTTGTTTCTTTCGTTGTTCGAAAAAAAGTTCGTTTTCTAAGTCTTTGTTTTTATGTTCCCGTTTCTCATTTTGTCTACGTTTTTTGCTGTCCTGTACTCATATATGCATGTATATATACATATATATGTAGGTATGTACATATATGTATGTATATATGCACAAATTTATATATCATTTATATTATTATTATATATATGTATATGTAGGAGTGTGGGAATATATATATATATATATACGAGCAAAATGCCCCCCTCCGTCCAATGGACGGCGCTGAGTTGTCAAACATTTAAACCAAATTTTCTCAAAACAACTTGTCCGACCGTCCCATAGGCCTCCTCTTTGCGAAACACTGATTTAACCTAAATTTTAGACACCAGCAAAAGAAGAAATGAAGATAGACTTTTTCTATTCCAAAGAAAAACGATTTTATACACACAAATATGCAACCGAAGAGTTTAAAGTACCAGTAGATACATCGCAACAGCTGATATACTTGCGCGTGAAAATGCACGTTCCCACGGCTTTATCGATCGCATTCTCACTTGGAATCGAATTTTGTAATTTTTTCAAGACTTATACACGCCCTGACGCCGTCGGTATCTACATATCAAATTTGAGCGCAATCGGATGGAGGATGTCCGAGATCATAGAAGACACACAGATAGACAGAATGGATTTTATATAATAGATGTATGTATGCATATCTTAATGCAATTGAAACAATAGTTAGATTTTTAAGATGCGATGTAAAATAAAGTTAGGATTGTCTTCGTCCATATTACTGATGGTTGTTAATACTTAGAATTTCTCAAAATTCTGCATAATTTCACGGTTAAAGGGTTGAACGGAATAATAACGGTGTTACCTTTACTAGTCTATGATTGGTCGGGACTGTAAGGGTCACGAGTTCAGTCCCTTCGTCAGAACTCAGGAAGTAAAAGAAAAAAGATTCTTAAAGTCTTGGATTTTTACCAAGAACTAAAAGACCTAGACATTTATTTTGAATTTACGACGTCCAGGTTTTGGACTGGTGTACTCAGCTATTTGTGTGCTCAACTAGAATTCAAGGTAATGACAGAGAAAAGCAGGCTACAGATCTAATTGTGTATATTTCATTGACGACAAGGACGAGGGAACGGTTAACTATTAACAGACATTGCAAATTAATTCCATAATTCTATTGAAACTTGCTTAACGCTATAACAAATTTATTGAGGAATTTAAACCAGATGATAACTTGAAAAATTGTCGGACTTAATTTGCATATTTGAAATTTAAATATATAATTAGTTAATTTGCGTATTTAATTAAATATTGAATTAGTTATTGTTCTAAAATCTACAGGTTGGCTCAAGCACCAGGTATTACCAATATTGATGAGCGTTGCCACTTACACAACTTCAGGTATTTCATTCAAGAAATATTAATTTGGAGAATACAATCAATTTTCGACCATCTTTATATTTGCGGTTGAAATTTTAGCAGAAAACTGCATTTTCATGAGTTAGCTGCATAAAATATGCAATAAATTCCATATTTCATTTGTTTATAAACAGCCAAATTTGAGGAAAGTCTGGTACGTGATGTGTTTTCTTAGTCAAATTATGTACCGAGATTAACAAAAAAAAAAAAAATATAGCGTTTTAAAATCATAAAATAACTAAACAATAGGAGATGCATTCCATAGCAAATCCTTCATTTTGTTTCAAATAAAAATGTACATGATGGTAACTCCAGAACGTATTGTGGAACACATTCTCTCTCTCTCTCTCTCTCTCTCTCTCTCTCTCTCTCTCTCACACACACACACACATACAAAGAGTCACATGTGAGTATTCACCATGTGGAATCTGATGCCCAAAATCTTCGAATAGAACAAATTCTTGTGTTTTCTAAGGCAGCGAGCTGGCAGAAACGTTAGAACACCGGGCGAAATGCGCAGCCATATTTCGTCTGCCGTTACGTTCTGAGTTTAAATTTCGTCAAGGTCGACTTTGCTTTTCATCCTTTCAGGGTCGATAAATTAAGTACCAGTTACGCACTGGGGTCGATGCAATCGACTTAATCTCTTTGTCTGTCCTTGTTTGTCCACTCTGTATTTAGCCCCTTTTGGGCAGTAAAGAAATAGGTATTTCGTCTGTCGCTACGTTCTGAGTTCAAATTCCGCCGAAGTCGACTTTGCGTTTCATTCTTTCGGGGTCGATTAAATAAGTACCAGTTACGCACTGGGGTTGATATAATCGACTTAATCCGTTTGTCTGTCCTTGTTTGTTCCTTCTATGTTTAGCCCCTTTTGGGCAGTAAAGAAATAGGTATTTCGTCTAGCTTTACGTTCTGTGTCCAAATTCCGCCGAGGTAGACTTTGCCTTTCATCCTTTGGGGGTCGATAAATTAAGTACCATTTACGCACTGGGGTTGATATAATCGACTTAATCCGTTTGTCTGTCCTTGTTTGTTCCGTCTATGTTTAGTCCCTTTTGGGCAGTAGAGAAATAGATATTTCGTCTGCCGCTACATTCTGTGTTCAAATTCCGCTGTAGTCGACTTTGCCTTTCATCCTTTCGGGCTCGATAAATTAAGTACCAGTTACGCACTGGGGTCGATATAATCGACTTAATCCGTTTGCATGTCATTGTTTGTCCCCTCTATGTTTAGCCCGTGGTGGGCAATAAAGAAATAAGAAAATACAGACAGGTGGATAGGAAGAAAGATATATAGATAGATAGGTAGATAAATAGATAGATAGAGTGACGATAGAGAGATAGAAAATATATGGGTAGATAGACAGACAGACAGACAAGTGAGTAAATAGATTATTAAAGCGATAGTTAGGTAGACAGATGTCTTTATACAGATGTGTGTACCTTACATATGAGAGCTAATGAGTTTCCAAATCTTGTTTTTGTTGCTGTTATTGTCAATGTTATTGGCTATCATTAGAGACTGCGTGTGTATAAGTATACGCATATGTGTGTGTATGCGTGCATGTGTGTATATGTGTGTTTGTGTGTGCGCATGAAAACAGTTCAATCTGTATGTAAATATGGTTGTGTGCCCATCGTTTAGACGTGGTTTTGCTATGTTTTTTTTTTGTTATCACTTCTGTAAACGCCGCTTTGTGTTATCGCTGCGCAGAAAAACATTGAATAAAATGCTTCTTAAACGTGTGACTTTTGTCGATCTTATGCTTGTTGTTGTTGTTGTTGTAGTTGTTGTTGTTGTTATACTTGATTTCTCTGTTTGTTTGCTCGTTCCATTATTTTCCAATACAGTCGATTTATCCAGAATAAACACAATTACACGCTTTTTATTGTACGTCTGTTTAAAAGGAAAAAAAAAACAGTAAAGAGAAAACAAAACAATAACAACAACAACAACAACAAAAACAAAATAAACAAGCAAAAAACAGTTTGAAAATTTTTTTTCCCAGATCCGGTTTGTTATATTATCTTTAGTTATACTGACACACAGACATACACACGTTTGTTTGTATATATGTGCTTATTATATTTTTATAAACATGCATGAATTACGTTATATATATATATATATATATATATATATATATATATATGTATGTATGTATGTATATATATATATATGTAAATATATATAATATAATATGGGTGTTGGTATATATAAATGTACACGTATCTATAACCATAATTACATACATACACAGTCATGATACACATAAACACACACAGGGTTATATCTCAATATGTCATGTATGTATATATGTGTGTTTATATGTGTACATATATATATATTTATATATATAAATATATATATATGCACATTTCTACTATGTCCATAGGTGTGTGCGTGAGCGCGTGTAGTGTGTTTATGTATATATATATATATTAATATATGTATACACACACACACATACACATATGTGTATATATATCCGTGTGTGTATGTGTGTTTAATATTATGTATATACAACAACGCACATACTGCAGACAGATGGACACTCACATATATGTATGTATGTATGTATGTATGTAGGTATACGCATATATATATATATATATATATTATATATATATATACACACACGCACACATATTTCAAATAATTCTTCACGTTCGAGAAAAGCAAATAGAAATCCTTCCAGTTCCGGAGCAAATAATGAGATAAGAATGAAAATAAACAGATTCCGTTGTTTGACAAATTTTGTCACGTTTATTTCTTTTAAAACTGATGAGCAGCTTAATGAAAGTCTGATTAATCAGGTAATGTGGAAAGCTGAAAAAGCGAAAATAATGCAAATCTAAATAAACAAGAAACGAACGAACATTTCCAAAGCAAAGATGGCCGACGACTCTTCTTTTCTACAATATCTGTGTTGCTTGTCTGTGATATTTGTTTGTGCATTTTGTTATTTGTGTGTATGTGTGTGTGTGTGCATTTGTTTTTCGGTGTTAATTACTTTCTGTCGCTGCATACACATATACACACTAATATACACTCTGTTTATCAGTCTCACGTATATGGGATATATGTATATATAACCTCCATTTATACATGCACACAGACATACGCACACACACACACACACACACGCAGAAATAAATAAGTAGCCTGACTCACGCACCCACATAATTCATATATATTTATTTATATTCACGTTTGTTATTTTATAGTAATTACTGGTATCCTTATATATTACTATATTTTATATCTTATACGTAAAACATAATATGTTATATGTATGTATATTATTGTAATTATCAATTTAGTAAATAACTAAATAAGTTAACATAATGTCTAAAAGTTGATGAACCACCTATTGATCCCCTCCATTTTCTTATTGCTCTCTCTCTCTCTCTCTCTCTCTATATATATATATATATATATATATATATACTACATAAATTTATACATACATAGACCTGATATAAGGATTTGGGATAGAGAAGAGAAACTGTGCATAGTTGTAGAAATTGGCTGTCCGGCGGGTGTTAACATAAGGCTGAAGATCAGTGGAAAAGAGAGTACCTACTCCGGACTATTGATAAATCTGCAGTTATTCTATCCAGATTATAAATTTAGGTCTAAACTTGTGATTATTGGAGCAATGGATTATATAACAGACTGCATAAATACAAATCTTGATAAATTAGGCCTTTCAAAATGAGGAAGGAGAAAGATGATTCGGTGACTACACATCCAATCCATTACTGGAACTATAAAAATCTGTAAAGTTTTCCAGAAGTTAATCATTTAAGTATATATGAACAGGTCTAAGGAGCACTCCGTCGGTTACGACGACGAGGGTCCCAGCTGATACGATCAACGGAACAGCTTGCTCGTGAATTTAACGTTCAAGTGACTGAACAATCCACAGACACGTGTACCCCTAATGTAGTTCTCGGGGAGATTCAGCGGGACACAGAGTGTGACAAGGCCGGCCCTTTGGAATACAGGTACAGCTCATTTTTGCCAGCTGAGTGGACTGGAGCAACGTGAAATAAAGTGTCTTTAGTGGGACTGAACCTGGAACCATAAGATTCGCAAGCGAACTTTTTTATCACACAGCCACAGAGTTATTGTATATTTTTTCACTTTTTATTTTTTTTACTTTTAGCAACATTCTGTAATTCTTTAATTTTCTTTCTTGTGTTCTTGTGTCTTAGGTTTGTCTTTCTTCATGTGCCACAGATAATCGTTAACAATGCAAAATTCCTCTGCAGTTATGCAAGAATATAAAACTTGGTAATTCTTCTCTCGAAAATACTCCATGTGTTTAAACTCAGCGAACAGAATTTGTCAGCAGCTGGGATTATCATGAGATTTGGTTTTGGTTTTATGTCTACCGCAAACGTGACTGATTAATTCTATGTATGTATGTATGTATGTATGTATGTATGTATGTATGTATGTATGTATGTATGTATGTATGCATGTATGTATGCACGTATGTATGTATGCATCTATCGATCTGTCTGTCTGTGCCTATCTCTCTCTTTCTTCATATATATATATATATATATATATATATATATATATTATATATATATATAGGCACAGGAGTAGCTGTGTGGTAAGACGTTTGGTTCTCAGCCACATGGTTTCGGGTTCAGTCACACTGCGTGGTACATTGGGCAAGTGTCTTTTACTATAGCCTCGTGAGTGGATTTGGTAGCCGAAAACTGAATGAAGCTTGTGTTGTGTATATATATATATGAGTGGCTGTGTGGTAAGTAGCTTGTTTACCAACCACATGGTCCCGGGATCAGTCCCACTGCGTGGCACCTTGGGCAAGTGTCTTCTACTATAGCCTCGGGCCGACCAAAGCCTTGTGAGTGGATTTGGTAGACGGAAACTGAAAGAAGCCCGTCGTATATATGTATATATATATGCGTGTGTGTGTTTGTGTGTCTGTGATTGTCTCCCTAGCATTGGTTGACAACCGATGCTGGTGTGTTTATGTCTCCGTTACTTAGCGGTTCGGCAAAAGAGACCGATAGAATAAGTACTGGGCTTACAAAAGAATAAGTCCCGGGGTCGAGTTGCTCGACTAAAGGCGGTGCTCCAGCATGGCCGCAGTCAGATGACTGAAACAAGTAAAAGAGTAAAGAGTCATATATATATATATATATATATATATATATATATAATATATATATATATATACATGTATATATTTGTGAGTCTGTGTTTTTCCCCATCATCTCTTAACAACTGATGTTGGTGTGTTTACGTCCCCATAACATAGCGGTTCGGCAAAAGAGATCGATAGGATAAGTACTAGGCTTACAAACAATAAGTCCTGGTGTCGATTTTGTTCAAATAAAGGCGGTGCTCCAGCATGGCCGCAGTGAAATGACTGAAAAAATTCAAATAGTGAAAGAGAGGAACATCCCCCTCTCTTTCTCTCTGAATACGACTAGATCTTCGTTGTAACCATCTCACCTGTCAGCGCTCTCTCATCGAATTTCGTCAGCTTGTGTGCCTGTCATTCTGTTTCCTTAATGGCGTAGGAGGCGAGGTGGCAGAATTATTAGCATGTCGGGCGAAATGCTTAGCGGCATTTCGTCTGTCTTTGTGTTCTGTGTTCAAATTCCGCCGAGGTCGACGTTGTCTTTCGTCCTTTCGGGGGTCGATAAATTAAGTACCAGTTGCGTACTGGGGTCAATCTAATCGACTGACCCCTCCCCCCATATTTCGGGCCATGTGCCTGGAATAGAAAAGCCACTTGCCCAATGTACCACGCAGTGTGACTGATCCCGGGACCATATGGCTGGGAACCAAGCGTCTTACCACACAGCTACTCCTGTCCTTATATATATATATATATATATATATATGAGTGGCTGTGTGGTAAGTAGCTTGTTTACCAACCACATGGTCCCGGGATCAGTCCCACTGCGTGGCACCCAACGAACCCCCTATAGTCCACCCATCCAACAACCACATTCCTACCACATCTCCTACAGATCTCCAAACCCTCACATCCCACACGAACCCAATCACCACAACTACATACCCCCCTACATCCCCCCATACAATCTACCAGACACACACCCACAAACCCATCGCATTTCTCACAAATCCTTACACCATCGCATCCCATACCAACACAAATACGACAACTACCCACCCCCCTCCAACCTCCCCACCCAAAAACACTCCTACACATACAACCAGAACTTTAACAAAGAATACACCCCTTACCTCAACAACCATTTTTTAGACAGAGGGGAAAAATACAAACACCACCGCTAACACAGACCCAAAATAAGAAAACAAAAATTATAAACCTCTCCAGCAAAACACTGACACCAACCCAAATCAACATCCTAGCAAGAGGTTTGAAATTCACACCCACCCCAAGAACACCCAACCCCCCGGAGGTCAAGGATGACGTTTCTGAATTCTGCAGAAAACTTCGCCTAACAGAAGCTTTGACAGATATCAACAATGGGGACGACTCATTGATCAGAAATAAAAGCAACTTCCTACCACCAAAAGGGAGAAATAAAACACTGGACGATTTCTGTAAACACATCCAGAGTCTCCCCTTTACCCCAAGCAAAACCAAGGTAAAATCCAATTTCAGCAAGGAAGAATGGGAAAACCTACGTGACATACAACTGGATAAAAACCTCACCATCAAAGAAGCGGACAAAGGGAGTGCTGTGGTCCTTATGGACACGGAATTTTATAAACACCTAGTGTTCTCATGCTTAACAATAACATTTTCTATGAGGTTTTATAACAACTACAAACAGCAAAAAACAATCAGAAACCTCACCACACTCATACGCCAACACGGTCAGGGACTCACAGAAAAAGAAAGGGATTATATCACCATTTTCAAATGCAAGCCCAGCCTTTTTTATGGCCTTCCTAAAATCCATGAAAACAAATACATCACCGAAGCCTGCAAACTCTCCACTGACATCCACATCAACATCAAAGCACCGGAGGACCTAAAACTAAGGCCCATCGTGGTGGTACCTCCTGTGAAACACACCGCCTGAGTAACTTCCTAGACATCCTTTTGAAACCTTTCCTTACCCACATCAAAAGTTTCATTAGGGATGATCTGGACATGCTCAAAACCTCCCGAAAACAGTTAACGAGGAGGCACTCCTGGTATCCTTTGATGTCATCAACCTCTACACCAACATTCCACATGAGTATGGTATAGAGGCAATTGACTTCTGGCTAGAAAAACACCCAGAGACATTCCCTGACCGCATTAACAAGTCTTTTATTACAGAATCTCTTAAGTTCATTCTGACAAACAATTTTTTTCTCTTCGACGACACACACTACCGTCAAAAATGTGGCATTGCGATGGGTACCAAGGCTGCACCAGTCCTTGCGAACCTCATAATGGGTTACTTCGAACTGTCACTCTATGAAATATCAAGCCAGAAATTTGGACATGTTTTCCACACCTACCTAATGGAAAACTGGAAAAGGTATTTAGATGATTGTTTCATCATATGGAAAGAACCTTATGAAAAACTCCTGGAATTCAAAACCATACTAAACAACATACATCCCAACATCCAATTCACTATGGAATTAAGCAAACATCATCTCCCATTCCTTGATCTCCTAATATAAAAACACCTAAGAACCAAATCATAACAGACATCTACCACAAACCTACAGACTCACAACAATACCTCCTCTTAGTTCATGCCACCCAAAACACACCAAGACAAATATCCCTTTCAATTTAGCTAAAAGGGTATGCACCATTGTCTCGGATCCAAAAACACGAGAAATACGCCTTCAAGACCTCAAAAAAACACTATTACAACGTCAATATCCCTCCACCCTTATAGAGTATGGAATAAAACGCGCCAAAGAACTAGACAACACTACACTGAAAACCACCCAACCTAACACCACACACAACCTCAAAATACTTCCATACATTTCCACCCACAACCCCAAAAATATCGAAGCATACACCACAATCATACAAAACCTCAGTCTACTGTCAACAGACCCAAAAATGAAAAACATATAAATACACACAAAATCCTCAAATGCAAAAGGCAACACAAATCTTTAAAAAAACTCTGACAAATGCCAAACTTCACACACCACATCCACCCCCAACAGTAAAAAAATGTGCACGCTCAAACTGTGGTACCTGCCCCTTTCTACTTGAAGGCTCTGAATTTACCTTCAAACAAGGTACGAAGTTTAAAATCAAGACTAACTTCTGTTCCTCCGAGAACCTTATCTACGTTCTCACATGCGCTGGTTGCCAACATAATTATGTGGACAAACGAGTCTCCCGTTACGTAAACGAGTAACGGTGCATAAAGAACAAATAAATCTCCCGGAATACCGACAAATTCCACTGAGTGACCACTTAGACTCATGTGCTAAAGACTTAAACCCCAAATTCTATATATTCCCCTTCTACCAATGTAAAGACGGGATCACCACACAGGAGAGAATTAACAAGGAGAATCCTTTATTGAAAAATTCCAAACACAACTTAATATGCAAACTCCTCGTTGATCAAACTTCCTTTCTCTACCTCACTTTTCATGGATGGACTAACACAAATATATAAAGATACCATGCATTCATCACTTCAAGCTAAAACTTATATTCTTTAAATATCATTTTTACTATTGTTGTTATTACTATCATTTTATTATAAATGATATGACAATTTGAAATGCAATTGTCTATGCAGATTTATATTATTAGAAAATAATGTAAATAAAGTGTTAAAAATCTGAAAGTTAAGTTAACAAGCAATTATATAAAAAAGATAATGCAAATGAAGCTAAAATGATAGTTTTATAATTTGGGTTTTATTGAAGAACTCAAAAAGTTGTCTCCCCTTACTCACAACACAGGAACTGAAGAACCAGGACCACAATTACTACTACTTCCTGTCCTGCAAACATGCTGAATTTAACAACACAACACACACATGCTCTTAATCCCTTTGGATCTTAACACCTCAAGGTAATTTTTTCGTAAACAACCATAAAACGCAAGATACACAACGAACTCACAATGTATCGGAGAACTTATTTTTTAATTTTTGTACATTTTTATCATTATTCTTTTACAAAAAACAATGCAATTTTCTTTTTTTCCCCTTTCTAATTTTTAAAAAACTTCTTAAAACATAAATATTCTTGACAAGTCATACAATGACGAAAACCGGTTGAATAAATATACATTTATATATTTTATCATTTTCTCATTTTATTAAAATTTTCTTTCATTTGAGCATTCTGCATTTTTAAAAAAAATTTTTCCTTACTTATATATATATATATATATATATATATATATATATAATATATATATATATATATATATATATATATATATATATATAAGTTAATCCAAACAAGAAAACACAGAAAAAAAGAGAAAAAACACAGCAACGCAGGACGTGGAACAATTAAAGTATTATTGACGCTCAGGAAAGAAGGGATATATATATATATTATAATTATATTAATATATATATATATATATATATATGAAGAGATATAGGCACAGACAGAGAGACAGACAGATAGATACCTCTTTCCGAAGGTTAATGGTTTCAGAGTTTGGTACAAAGCCAACAAGTACGAGGGGAGTAAACCTATTATATCGACCCCAGTACTCAGCTGTTACCTATTTTATCGACCCCCGAAAGTTTGAAAGGGAAAGTCGACCTTGGAGGAATTTGAAACCCATAACGTAAAAACGGGCGAAACACCTCTAAGCATTTGTCTCGGAGCGCCAACGATTCTGCTCTCTCACAGCATTTCTTTCCGCTACAGACTGACACACAGAGATACAGGTACCTGCAATAAATATGCACATATATAAATATTAATACGTTCACACACAGACACACATACAACACACACACACACAAAGCACATGAGCACGCACACGCACACACACGTACACATTCTCACAAACATAAAACACACACACACAGTAACGTACACACACACGGACATATACATACGACGGGCTTCTTTCAGTTTCCGAATTTACTCACAAACCTTTGGTCGGCCCGAGGCTACAGTAGAAGACGGTTGGCCAAGGTGCCAGACAGTGGGACTGAACTGGGAACCATGTAGTTGAGAAGCAGACTTCTTACCACGCAGTCACATGTGCGTATATAGATTGATAATTTTGATAAGCATTTTAGGCGGCGAGCTGGCAGAAACGTTAGCACGCCGAGCGATATGCGTAGCCGTGTTTCGTCTGCCGTTACGTTCTGAGTTCAAATTCCACCGAGCTCGACTTTGCCTTTCATCCTTTCGGGATCGATTAAATAAGTACCATTAACGCACTGGGGTCGATATAATCGACTTAATCCGTTTGTCTGTCCTTGTTTGTCCTCTCTGTATTTAGCCCCCCTTGTACTTATTTAATCGACCCTGAAATGATGAAAGGTAAAGTCGACCTCGGCGGAATTTGAACTCAGAACGTAGCGGCAGACGAAATACCTATTTCTTTACTACCCACAAGGGGCTAAACACAGAGAGGACAAACAAGGATAGACAAACGGATTAAGTCGATTATATGGACCTCAGTGCGTAACTGGTACTTATTTAATCGATCCTGAAAGGATGAAAGGCAAAATCGAC
Source organism: Octopus sinensis (assembly GCF_006345805.1). Lineage (NCBI taxonomy): Eukaryota > Metazoa > Mollusca > Cephalopoda > Octopoda > Octopodidae > Octopus > Octopus sinensis. The sequence goes on from NW_021832759.1 coordinate 14,765, forward strand.
CTTGGCGGAATTTAAACTCAGAACGTAAAGACAGACGAAATACCTCCAAGCACTTCGCCCGGCGGTTTAACTAATGATTCCGCTAGCCCGCCGCCTTAAAGCAGTAAATAACAGAAATTACATATAGCTTTACATATTTGCCTCATGATTCACTATTCCAAAATGAAGTATTTCACGCTATCTCTAAAGTTAATAAAATTTGAAAACTATGGTGGCAGTTGAAAACTATTGTGGCA
>NW_021832759.1:20000-25000 GCF_006345805.1 Octopus sinensis
ACACCGATGCTGGTGTGTTTTACGTCCCCGTCACTTAGCGGTTCGGCAAAAGAGACCGATAGAATAAGTACTGGGCTTACAAAGAATAAGTCCCGGCGTCGATTTGCTCGACTAAAGGCGGTGCTCCAGCATGGTCGCAGTCAAATGACTGAAACAAGTAAAAGAGTAGTTTGGCACCCATCTGTCTATCGTCTGATCCCCAACATTAAAAAAACCTCTTGTTTGGGAACCAGTATTGCAGTTATGTTGTTGATGACTGTTTTTAATAACAAGATTAAAACTTCTTGAACAATGGAATCGAAGCACTGCAGCACCAATGGAAGAAATGTGTTTGCCACTAGAACGCTACGCTTAAGATTAAACCTCATTTGGTCACATTCTCTGAAAGTATCTTGGTCAGCTGATGACCTTTTCAGTCGTGCCTCGTATATATATTTTTATTGATACATAATTATTTGTAATAGAAATAAATATCTCATAAATATAATGAATATGTTATATTACGAAAAATATCTTTTCTTTATTTGCATTATTATATTGATCTTGGTGAGAATCCATTTTATATTGAGATCAATAATATAAAAAAAATATTGATGACTAATACGAAAAGACATTAGAAAATATAATCGCCGTACCCCTATTTCGTTAAACGTGAACATATATCGAATATATCCTAGAAACAAAAGCTTGTACTTCTAACAGTAAAAGTAGACGAAGTGGTGTGGTGCCGTCATCAGCGGATACGAAAGAGAATGCCCCAACAATAGCAGGAGAGTGTTTAGCCTAATTTTATTTGGGGTTAAACAACATAATCGATATTACCACAACTTGTCAGCGACGCAGCCTCTATACTGTAGAAAGATCTGCTAAAACTAGCAGTTAGATCTAACTCAAATCTCACTAAAACCTTTTAAAGACAACACACTTTGGATGATGTAGATCTAGATACAGTGTGATTGAGTAAGACGTGGTGAGTAAGCTCCTGGGGTGCCTTTGACAAAAAGTCTATTCGATCTTCACTGATATGGGCCTCAGCAACTGAAAGAACAGAATCGCGAAAGAGAAACAACAATACTCTCTTTACTCTTTTACTTGTTTCAGTCATTTGACTGCGGCCATGCTGGAGCACCGCCTTTAGTCGAGCAAATCGACCCCGGGACTTATTCTTTGTAATCCCAGTACTTATCCTATCGGTCTCTTTTGCCGAACCGCGAAGTGACGGGGACGTAAACACACCAGCATCGGTTGTCAAGCAATGCTAGGGGGACTAACACAGACACACACACACACACACACACACACACATATATATATATATGCATATATACGACAGGCTTCTTTCAGTTTCCGTCTACCAAATCCACTCACAAGGCATTGGTCGGCCCGGGGCTATAGCAGTAGCTTTAAATTCGTCTCCGCCACCACTCTCACCAGCAGCAGCAGCACTAGTAGTACCACCACCACCACAACCACCACCACCACCACCATCAGCATCGCATCAACTCCTCCGCCGCCAACAGCAACATCGACAGCAAAGACAACGGCTACAATAACAGCGTCGACTCGGCTGAATGCATCTCTCAGAAAGACATGAACAGCAGAAAATTTGGCAAGAATTGCCAGCAAAAATAATAATAATAATAATAATAATAATAATAATAATAATAATAATAATAATAATAATAATAATAACAACAACAACGATAATGGCTTTGTTATTCAAACCTGAAGCCTTTTGTTCTTCCATTTCCCTTCATTTGTCTCTTGTCGACGTCTACAAAAATTCTGAAGACGTTTTGGATTGCGAGAAAACATTAACTTTTTATATACACTTGCAAATTCCCAATGAATCGACTGCAAGACATGTAGTTGATACGATTCTCATGCATAGAATTTAATTGTTATCCTATGTTTATCGTGTACGCCCTAGTCATAAATTTTAGTTGCCTTTTCAGCCATGTTTCCTTCTGGTTCTTCCTCGCCCTACCGCTTCACCCTTCGCTCTAGTTTTAATTTGATTTCTTCTTGGTTCGTTTCGTTTAAGTATGGTTCGATTCGGTTCGTTTTTGTTTTTGTTTTGTATGCGGATGTGTGCGTGTATACGTTTGTGTGTGTGTGTGTGTGCGTAAGTCCATGTGTGTGAGTGTGTGTGTGTATGTCTGTGCGTGTGTGTGTGTATGCAGGTGTGTAAATGTGTTGGGGTTTTCTGGTTATTTTGTATTTCATTGTATTTCAACTTTGTTAAATAAATGTATATAACACGAGTTTTCCATTAAGATTAATGTCTCTTGCTCAGATATATATATATATATTGTGTGTGTGTGCGCATGTATATATATATATATGTATATATATATATATTTATATGTAAATAAGCATATATATACATATATATACGAACGTACACAAATATACATTCATACGTATATGTATATATACGCATGAATGCTAGCAATCTATGCATACATATACGGATATATGTATATATAATAATATAATATAATATATATATATATATAATATGTATACACAACATATATATATATATTATATATATATCTATATCTATCTATCTATCTATATAAATAAATATATATATATATATATATATAACACATACATTATACATACATACAAACATACATACTATATATTATACTTATATGTATATATATACATATACATACATATTTGTAGATGTAAATATATATTATAGATATATATATATATATTATATAATATATGACATACACTTATATATATGTTTTATCTATCTATCTATCTATCTTACTATCTATATATCTATAACATGTGTGTTCGTTTTTGTGAGTGTGTGTGTATGGGTTTGTTTTCGTCGGTGTGTATACATCTACCAATGCGTAACTGCATCCTCATCAACCGTTGTATCGAATATTCATCTGAGAATGTTGTTGTTGCTGCTGTTTCTTTTCTGGTTAGTGTTATGTTTGTATATTCTAACTTTATTCCATTCCTGTATTTCTTAGAATTTCTCGTCTTTTTGTTGCCACCGTTGTTGTTGTTGTTGTTGTTGTTATTGTTGTAGCCATTTTCCTTGAAAGGTTTATTTTCGTTAAAGTATTTGTTTTTATTTTCATTTTTTAAAAAAATTTTTGCTTTTCTATTTTTATTTGTTGTTGTTGCTTTATTGTCGGGTATATTTAGATATAAGTATGACTGATCGACGTATCTCGAACTACAGTTTTTGTGGTATATATATATATTTTTTACCCCCTAAAGGTTTGTAACTATCGAGTAGTAGTAGTGGTGGTGGTGGTGGTGTTGTCGGGAGAAGAAGAAGAAGAAGAATTAGGAAAAAAAGGCAAAAGTAGATGAAAAACTAAATAAAGATGAAGAGTTAGGAGAAAAGAAGAGAAATAAGGAGAATTAGTAGTAGTAGTAGTAGTAGTAGTAGTAGTAGTAGTAGTAACAGCAGCAGTTGAAGAAGGTGGAGGGGAGAAGGCGAAGAAGGTGGAGGAGGGGAGAAGGAAGAGAAAAGAAGAAAAAAGTCGAAGAAACGTTAGAAGAATGGAAGAAAAATAAGTAGTGGTAGTAGTAGCAGTTGTAGTAGTAGTAGTAGGAGGAGTAGTAATAGTAAGACTGAAGAAGAAGTAGGAGAAAGAGAAGAAAAAGAAGAAAGAAAAGTGGAGAAGTCGAGGAAAAAATAATGGATGGGAATCCATGTAAAGATTTGTAGTAGTAGTGATGTGGTGGTAGTTGAGGTTGTGGTGGTGGTAGTGTTAGAGGTAGTGATGATGATGGTGATTGTGATGTTTAATAGTAGTAGTAGTAGTAATAGTCGTAGTAGTAGTAGTAGTAATAGTCGTAATAGTAGTAATAACAGTAGTTATAGAAGTAGTGGAAGTATATAGTGGTAGTATGTATGGTTGGTAGCAATAGTAGTAGACTTCGGAAATCGTAGTAGTAGTTAGTAGTAGCAGTAGTAGTAGCAGTAGTAGTGGAAGATGTAGTGGTGATGGTGGTGGTAGTGGCAGTGATAACAGCAGCAGCATCTGTAGTGGTAGTAGTAGTATTAGTAGTAGTTGGAGAAGGAGGGGGACCAGAAGAAGTAGTAGTAGGAAGAAGAGGAAGGGGAAGGGGAAAAAGAAGTAGAAGTGGTGAAAGAGGAAGGGGTAGAGAAAGTGGAGGAAGAGGAAGGGGAAGAAAGGGAGGAAGAAAAAGAATAGGAAAAGGAAGGGAAGAGGAGAGAGGAGGGAAGAAAAGCGGTAGTAGGAGTATTATTATTATTATTATTATTATTATTATTATTATTATTATTATTATTATAGTAGTAGTAGTAGTAGTAGTAGTAGTAGTTGAAGTAGTAAACGGCAAGAGAAGCATGATAGGGTCCACAGTAGATGTAGCTGGTAATAATGCAGGAGAGGAATTGAGAAATAAAGAAGGGACATTTCCCACTCCAGCACAAATATATGAAACTATTATTTTTGTTGGAGGGAAGGGAATGAATTTGAAATTTATGGTTGATGATGCTGTTATTGTGATTGTCGTTGTTGCAGTTGTTCAAAGCAAAGTCGACATTGTTGTATGATGTTTGTTGATATCGTTGTTGTTGATATTCATGTTGTAATTGGTATTGCTTTCCATGTCTTCTTCTTCTTCTTCTTCTTCTTCTTCTTCTTCAACTTCTTCTTCTTCCTTTTCTCCTAATTCCTCAAATTATCTTCAACTTCTTCCTCCTCCTTCTCACCTCTTCTTCTTCTTCTCCTTTTTCTTCTTCTTCAACTTCTTCCTCCTCCTTCTCACCTCTCTTCTTTGTTCCTTTTCTTCTTCTTCTTCACAATCTCCTCCTTCTCACCTCTTCTTCTTCTTCTCTTTTCTTCTTCTTCTTCAACTTCTTCCTCCTCCTTCTCACCTCTTCTTCTTCTTCTTCTCCTTTTTCTTCTTCTTCTTCAACTTCTTCCTCCTCCTTCTCACCTCTTCTTCTTCTTCTTCTCCTTTTTCTTCTTCTTCTTCAACTT
>NW_021832759.1:37500-51525 GCF_006345805.1 Octopus sinensis
TACCATCACATCAATGAACAACAACACCAACATAATTGTACTATCGCTACCACAACCACCATCACCACCACCACAACCACAAGCACCGTCACAACCACCACCATCACCACTAAAACCACCACCACAACTACATCTGCCAGCACCATCACCACCACTTTCACCACCACTCTCACTACCACCCTCACCATTACCACCACTCTCACCAGTGCCCCCTCACCCCTCACCCCCACCACCCTCACCACCACCAACGCCGCCGCCGCCACCACCGCCACCACGATTTGCGAAAGCCTGTCTTTTGTAACAGACCTTCCTAACAGGTTACCATTCTTTCTTTTTCTACAAGTTGCAACTCACAAAATAATGTCCAGCCTCTGTCTTCGCTGTCCGCCATGTGCGTTCACTCATGGCTCGATTGTTTTTTAGGAAATAGAATTATTAAAAAACAAAATCAACGCCATCGTCTCCACCATCACAATCACCGTCACCATTACCATCATCATCAGCAGTACGGCCACCATCATCACCGTCACCAACACAGTCTTACTTCCATCGCTACCGCTTCTACCAAAGCCACCACCACCACCACCACCACCACCAATACCACCACGACCACTACCATCACCAACACCAATACCATCACCACCATCATCACCACTACCGTCACCACCTTCACCATCGCAGTATCCACTTCCATCGCTACCACTACTACCACTACTACTACCACCACCACTACCACCACCTCCATCTACGCCGCCGCCACCACTGCCAAAACCATCACCAACACCACCAACTACACCCCACCCAACGCCCACTACTTCCACCCCATCGCTACCCTGCCACTGCCACAACTGATAAATTAGACACCAGTCAAATACCGCAATCGATTTGATCGATTAACCCCTACCCAACCTCAAATTCTTGTCCTGTCTGTGTTAGAGACAATTATTGAAATGCCACATATAAATACCATATCTTTGAAATGCCAGTAAACGGTTTCAAATCATATGGAAAGCTAGAGAACGCTTTTATCTATTTATCTATTTATTTATTCATTCATTATTCCCCCCCCCATTCATCTTCTCTGCCCATTGTTCCTGGAAGTGGATTCCTCGGGTAACTCTCGCTCGGTCGAAAGATTCTCAAAGCTACCAGCTTCCATATTAAACAGACAGAACAATATGTCCACCAAACGAAATTATTCTTGGTTCTGCATAAAATTATTTTTCTTTACATTTTTCGATTCATGTAAGCCTGGAAAGATTATTGTCTTTGCCGCTTCGTGTGAGGCAGAAACAGATATTTTGAATAGGATAATTTTGGCAAAGGGTTGTTTCAGTCAAGAAAAATACGGATATCAGTGGAATCATCCGGAATTGTTCACTAATGGCAAGATACCTCATTCTGCTCTTACTATAAATATAGAAACTTACCGGCGTTGTCGTCGACTTTGTCTCTTAGCCGAGAATTTACCCCTTCTCTGCTGAAATAATGGCGATTCCGTTGATGTCTCAGTAGACCAATTCTTGCATAGAGGAGTCTAAGGCACTGACTGCATGGTAATGTTTGTGGAGGACGAGTTTCATTTTGGCGAACCTTTCCCTCCAGTCGTTTGATTTCTTCCTTTTCTCTTCTGGTGGCTTCGAAGATTTTGGTTCCATTACCACCTAGTACGGCCTCATATATATGAGTAGAATAAAAGTCTATTTCATTTAGTTTGGTAGTCATACCGGACGCCGCAATGGTTTCATGAGAACATGCCATTATCACGGTCCCCCATGTAATTATCAACTGGTGGATATGTAACACACTCACCGGTAAAATTTCCACTTATTTCTTATTTTATTTTTATTTTCATTTTCCTAAAATAAGAAATAAGCGGAAAGTTTACATTATAAGGCACAAAAAGAAAATGACTCTCTCCAGACAGAACAGTATATATAATATATATATATATATATATATATATGTATATATGCATACATACATATATGTGTATGTATGTAGGTATGTAAATATTTATATAGACATGTGTAGATACATATATGTATATGCATATACACAGATGCGTGCTCCAGTGTCTTCGCAGTACAATGATTGAAGTTAGAGGAAATTAACTACATTAATTAATTAATTTCCCATATTCCCCATATACACCCCGTCGATAACAATACCTTTGAACATATAATAGTTCAATTTTCTGAAAAGTTCTGATCGAGCGTGGTTCGGCTGACCACAGTTATGTTCCGTTTCAATAAGCCACTTTCTGGTTGGCTACAGTCCCGGTCCGTTTCGATAGCTCACTCTCTGTTTGGCTTCATTACTGCCCCTTTCAATTCACTCTCTCTCTCTCTCTCTCTCTTCTCTCTCTCTCTCTTTGGTCACAGTCATAACTCGTTTAAATAAACCTATCTCTATGTGGCAAAATCGCAGCTTTTTCTACTGACTATAGTCACAATCCGTTTCAATAACACGGTCTCTGTTTGGTTGCAAGTCGCTGTCCTTTTCAATAGCTCAACCTAGGCGCAGGAGTGGCTGTGTGGTAAGTAGCTCGTTTACCAACCACATGGATCCGGGTTCAGTCCCACTGCGTGGCACCTTGGGCAAGTTTCTTCTACTATAGCCTCGGGCCGACCAAAGCCTTGCGAGTGGATTTGGTAGACGGAAACTGAAAGAAGCCCGTCGTATATATGTATGTAGTATATATATATATATATATATATATATATAATATATATATATATATTATATATATATATGTGTGTGTGTGTGTGTGTGTATATGGATCTATCTATCTATCTATCTATCTATCTATCTATCTATCTATCATCTATCTATCTATCTCTCTATCTCTCTCTCTCTCTCTCTCTATCTCTATATATATATATATATATGCGTGGGTGTGTTTGTGTTTGTCCCCCTAGCATTGCTTGACAACCGATGCTGGTGTGTTTATGTCCCCGTAACTTAGCGGTTCGGCAAAAGAGAACGATAGAATAAGTACTGGGCTTACAAAAGAATAAGTCAAGTTGCTCGATTAAAGGCGGCGCTCCAGCATGGCCGCAGTCAAATGACTGAAACAAGTAAAAGAGTAAAAGAGTAACCTCTGTTTGGTTCCAATCACAGCCCGTTTCAATAATTCACTCTCTGTTTGGCTACAGCCACACACCGTTCCGAAACTCTCCCAATCTATTCAGTTATAGTGAAAGAGGCAGCCTCTGACTTGAAATACGATCCATTGTAGCATCCGACTTTAAATGGCTGTTTCCGCTGCTAAAACGTTTGCCAGGAATACTGGAAACGCTGTTTCTTTTTCTAATAGACCAACAACAACCCATCGATAGAAAAACAATATAAAGCAGCGAAAACAAGAATACCAGGCGAGCACAGACAAGCATCGGATGAATAGCTGAAGAGAATATATTCTGTGTTCGTTATAATTAACGTTAATTGATTGCTAATGAAGACACATCAAACGAATTGTGCCGCCAACTACGAAGAATATTTACTCTACATTTAAAGTTAATTTAATCATATTTATATACCCCTCTACCGCCCCACCTCTCACCCCCTCCCTTCTCTCCCTTTCACTTACTCACTCGCTCTCTCTTTCTACCTTACTCTATGTGTGTATGTGTATATTCATACATACATATATATATATATATATATATATATATATGTGTGTGTGTGTGTATACATATATATATAAATGCATACGTACATGTGCATATATATGTATATATGTATATATGTATACACACACAAACACACGCATAAACATATATTATATATATATACATATATGCATACATACGCACACGCACACACACACAAACACACACACATATATATATATATATATCTACACACACACATATATATATACGTATTTGTTTCTTGTACTGCCTCAGTATGACACTCTTTCTCTATCTCCTCATCTTTCTCATTCCCTTTCTCCCTCTCTTTATCTGTATCTATCTATATCTCTTCCTTCCTTTCTAATTATCCTCTCTACCCCCCTTCCTCTTTCTGCCTTTCTCTTTCTCTCTTGCGCTCACTCTTAATTCCTATTTCAATTTCGCTCTTGAAACACAGCTAATATTCAGTTCTCTAACTGTACAGACAGGTCACTCGGAGGAAGGTCACATCTCCACTAGTTAATCGTATTAGCATTTTAGAAATTTCATTAAAACTTCCCGAGAAATGTGTATTCAGCTCTGTTGAATTAAAACAAATAGGGTCAAGGGACAAAGTTGAAGGGTCAAAGATGAAAAGTTGATTAACTAATATCCCGAATTTCACAACTTTCATAATAGATACATCCCCTACACCCAAGTGGTTTTGTGTCGACTGTTAACATCTTCAGCTCTCAACTTCTGCACATTCCTGCACAAAATTAAAATAACTGGAGATTAAGTTTCATTTCGACGAAGTTTAATTGACATTTAAGGGATCTGATGGAAGGAATTAAGGTATATTGTTGCCAAGAACAGAGTACAAGGAAAAAACAGAAATCTCAAAATCACATAGTCCCGGGTTCGGTCCCACTGCGTAGCACCCTGGGGTAAGTGTCTTCCACTAAAGCAATTAACCGCCCAAAGCCTTGTGAGTAAATTTGGTAGACGGAAATTAAAAAAAAAGTCCGTCATATATATATATATATATATATATAATATAAGTATAATTTAGGGTATCTAAGAGATACCTCCACGCAATAATTATTACCTTTGAAGGTTTTTATTCCCATGCTGGCCCATTGATAAGATCGATAATTAAACTAACGATCTTATCCTTATATATATATATATATATATATATATATATATATATATATATATATATATATATGTATGTATGCATGTATGCATGTATGTATGTATGTATGTATGTATGTATGTATGTATACACATGCATATATACATATATACATGCACACTAATCTGTCTGAGGAATATGTCGTTCTCGACGTTAATGAGATTAATTTGGATTATCTTTTATCTGCTATCTTTCGTTTGATTTAGTAATTGACCTGCCGCCACGCTGGAGCGTTGTTTCGACGGCTTAATCGAACAAATGGACCTTCGTACTATTTTTCAAAGCCAGGTATTTATTATATCGCTTTTTTTTGCGGACGGTGGAGGGGACAAACACAAACGCAAAGACACAAACACGTAAACACACACACACGTAAGCATACACATACGTACACACAACGCACTCAGGCGTACATATATATACCCACACACACGCACATATATATACCTGACAAATTTATTTCATCTTCTGTCTACCAAATACACTCCGAAGATTTTGAATTGCCCGGGGCCATGGTAGAAGACACTTGCGGTTAAAGATGTGAACTGGTAGAATCGTTACTGCGCCGGACAAAATGCTTGGCGGTATTTCATCCGGCCCTTTACATTATGTGTAATTTCGTGCGGTCGACGTTGCGTTTCATCTCTTCTCATCGATAAAATACGTACCTGTCATGCACTGGGGTCGATGTATTCGACTTGTCCCTGCAACCCCAACTTTGCTGACCTTGTACTTACAGTAGATAGGATTAGTATTCTTATGAATTTTATTTTTTTCTCGAATATTCTTTTAATAATGATTGTTATTACATTTAGAATCGAGTGAACACCCGAGACACCGTCTTATGTACGATACTGAAACTCTAGGCCAGATCTTCTTTAACAATTTTCTTTAGTATACTAGTTACTCTTAATTGAGTCGTTTTTATTTTCGGTCCAAGAAGCGGCTTCATTCTTTAAATTTCTAAGTCTTTTCGTTTACCGCAACTAAAAGAACCTCACCTGAAGACCCGATCACTCTTAGTTCGAATTTATATCTGTTTCTTTATTACCCACAAGGGGCTAAACATAGAGAGGACAAACAAACGGATTGAGTCGATTACATCGACCCCAGTGCGTAACTGGTACTTAATTTATCGACCCCGAAAGGATGAAGGGCAAAGTCGACCTCGGCGGAATTTGAACTCAGAACGTAACGACAGACGAAATACGGCTACGCATTTCGCCCGGCGTGCTAACGGTTCTGCCAGCTCGCCGCCTTACTCGAATTTATATCGACAAGATAACATGTACACCTATGTAAGAACGTGTGTGTGAGTCTCTGTCTATGCGTGTATGCGCACGTGCATGTATATGCATGTGTGTGCGTATGTGCACGTATGTATGAGTATGTGTGTGTGTGCGTAGAAAACGAAATGACGAAGGAGTATTTGACATTTCTTCATTTTCCTATTATTCCCATTTGATCCCATTCCTAGTTCACCTTTATTATTCCAATATCGATTATTTCCCATTTTCTTGATTTTCTTTACCTTTTTTCCTTTCACTTTAACAATATGCAAACTCTCTCTATCTCTTCTACAATCATATCGGAAGGTGAATTCCGAAAGGACGTTCATATTATATTCGATTACACTTGGCAATTGTTGTTCATACCATTTCTATGCTATTTATATTTTATACATTTCTTTTTACTCAGTTCCCAATCGAGGATGACACTGGATATTAACTTAACGTGTCTTCCAAGATATTCCTTCAGCACAAGTTTTCTACACATACTTATCAAAAAAATATTTTAAAAATTCCAGCAGTGAAACCGCAGGTATACATCTAATTTTTTCTAATCAAAATCTACAGCTATAAAAACAGGTAGTTCGACCCATACTTGAAGACGATACGGAAGACCAAAAATTCTACGTGAAATGCAGCAAGATTTAGAAAGATAATGGTGATGTTTGAACGCTTACCCTACATGCTTACACTATATACTATGCTGGTGGAGGCGCAATGGCCCAGTGGTTAGGCAGCGGACTCGCGGTCAGAGGATCGCGGTTTCGATTCCCAGACTGGGCATTGTGAGTGTTTATTGAGCGAAAACACCTAAAAGCTCCACGAGGCTCCGGCAGGGGATGGTGGTGAACCCTGCTGTACTCTTTCACCACAACTTTCTCTCGCTCTTACTTCCTGTTTCTGTTGTACCTGTATTTCAAAGGGCCAGCCTTGTCACAATCTGTTTCACGCTGAATCTCTTCAAGAACTACGTTAAGGGTACACGTGTCAGTGGAGTGCTCAGCCACTTGCACGTTAATATCACGAGCAGGCTGTTCCGTTGATCGTATCAGCTGGGACCCTCATCGTCGCAACCGACGGAGTGCTCCTACTATATACTATGCTGAATTGTATTTCAGAAAATACGGTAAAATAAGTTTTCAGTGTCTCGAATTCTTGTGTGCTTGTCTGAATTAACAGAGCATGATTTGATGGAAATATTTTGAAAGTTTTCTACACTCTTATCAAAGTATTTTGGGCTGCAACGTTTTTGCGAAACAACCTTCTTTAACTAAGAAAAAGAGAACGAACTTTTCTTGAATAGGTCTATGGCCAAGTTATTCCAACCACGTTCGAATATATTTCGGGATATGTATGTACTTGACGTTGAGGCACATGGCCTAGTGGTTAGAGCAGCGGACGCGCGGTCGAGGGATCGTGGGTTCGAATCTCATACCGGGCGATGTGTGTGTTTATGAGCGAAACACCTAAAGCTCAACGCGGCTCCGGCAGAAGGTAATGGCGAACTCCTGCTGACTCTTTTGCCACAACTTTCACTCTTTCCTCCTGCATGTAGCAGCTCACCTGCGACGGACCGACGTCCCGTCCAGGTGGGGAATCTATACGCCAAGGAAACCGGGAAACCAGCAATATGAGCCAGGCGTGGCTCGAGAAGGAACAAATAATGTACTTCACATATCTAAGATTTGAGGAGTATTTAGCTTTTAAATTCTACACAGACATATCAAATATCTTTTGTGAGATGGAATCATATAACGTGATTTTTCCTTATTCAATGGGTATGATTTGACGAAGATTTGATGCAATATTTTGCAAGCTAAACAACTATCAAGGGGCACATCTGTTTACTCATGCTACACGTTATCCAATAATGGAAGTGGACTGACTCCTCTCATATATAACACATATTCCTTTAATACTTGAATATCTTATAGCTTTCTACTTTTATACATCTTGTAGGCAGGAGCGCAACCTTCAATAAACCTTTGACGGTTTTATCAACCACAGCACTTAGTCTGATAGATATTCTTCGAGAAGCCTGTCTGAGGAATAAGTCGTTCTTGTCGTGAATTAGATTAATTTGGATTATCTTTTATCTGCTATCCTTCGTTTGATTTCGTAATTGACCTACCGCTACACTGGAGAGTTCTTTGGACGGCTTAATCGAACAAATGGACCTTCGTACTATTTTTCAAAGCCAGGTATTTATTATATCGTTTTTTTTTTGCTGAGCCGCTAATTTACGGACGGGTGAGGGGATAAACACAAATGCAAAGACACAAACACGCAAACACACACACACACACACGTACGTACACACAACGCACTCAGGCGCGCATACATACACACACACTCGCGCACACATATTCATGACAGACTTTTTTTATCTTCCGTCTACCAAATACACTCCGAAAATTTTGAATTGCCCGAGGCTATGGTAGAAGACACTTGCCGGAGATGCAGTGCTGTGGGATTGAAACTGAAATAACCTGGATTCAAAACAAGCTTCAAAAAGAAACAGTCACATCTGCGCCTACACAGCCACGCCTGCGCCTTCACAGCAACGTTTGCACCGACAAAGCCACGCCTGCGCCTACACAGCCACGCCAGCGCCTTCACAGCAACGTCTACACCGACAAAGCCACGCCTGCGCCTACACAGCCACGCTTGCGCTTCATAGCCGTATCAACTCTTACACAGCTACACCTGTGAAAATAAATAAAAAGGAAGCTTTAATTGACAGCTGAATTTTTTTTGAATACTCCGAAGATGTATCTGGACACTGGTTTATCAATATATTTATGGTTTTTGAAAAATATTAATGTTTAGAAGAATAAAATTGTCTGGAATATATTACAACGTGTCAAAATACGCAAAGAAAGTAAGGATAGGTGCGACCTTTGCCTCTTAGAGAAAATCTATATACTGCTTTATAAAAGTACCATCTTGAATAAATGTTCAAAATTGATGTCTTTTTCTTGTCATAAAGCAAGCTATTTGTTGAAATATTTTCAATTATCTAACAGCTGAAAGCCGTACACTCGCATAATATATTAAGCCACTTTCTAAAAATAAATCAAATGATTTCTTTAGAGAATATGAATAAAAAATCGTTCTTTTTTGTCAACATGTGTCAAAGTATAAGTGGGGAAACGACAGCTCGACCGGGTTTGTATATACAATTACGTCTCGCTTACATCAAATAGTTTTAAGGTCTTTAGATGATTGTTCAGTATTTTTTGTACTTTCGTTTAGGCGGTCTGGAGAAGAAATTCCCTTTATGATCATGTGTTTTGGGGTTCAGTCCCACGGCGTGCCACCTAGTGCAATTGCCTTCTGCAATTGCTCCGAGTCGACCGATGCGGTATGAGTAAATAAAGATGGACGGAAACTGCATGGAAACCCATCGCATATGTGTATATATGTGTGTGTGTTATCTATCTATCTATCTATCTATCTATCTATCTATCTATCTATCTATCTATCTATCTATCTATATATATATCTATCTATCTATCTATCTATCTATCTATCTATCTATCTATCTATCTATCTATCTATCTATCTATCTACTTACCTATCTGTCTATCTATATATGTCAGTCTGTCTATCTGTCTACTTACCTATGTTTGTATGTATGTATCAATCTATAGGTCTCTTTCTCTCTCTCTCTCTCTCTCTCTCTCTCTCTCTTTATCTATCGATCGATCGATACCTATGCATGCATGTAGGTATGTATGTATGTAAGTGTGTGTATGTCTGTATCTATGCGCTTCTCTCTCACCACCGCTCGACAGCCAGAGTTGGTATATGTCCCCGCAACTTAGTGTGTTCCTTTTTTTGTACCTCTTTGTCCCTCTCACCGCTAGACAACCGGTGTCCGTGTGCTTATGTCCCCGTAAACTTCGCAGTTGGGCAAATACAAAAAAAAAACATAAGAAAAAACGTAAAAACTAGGATAGACTCCTGCAAGTAAAATGATTCTCCGAGGCATTTTGCCCCATCATGGCCGCAAACTTAAATGGTAAAAGCCAAGTTATTTTTTACTTGTAACAAATTTCCTTTTTATGGTGAAGTCTATAATTTGATCAGAAGTCAAATCACGCTGGGCTGACCTCTAAAACACCACCACCACCACCACCACCAACAACAACAACAACAATAGCAAAAACAACAGCAACAGCAGCAGCAGCAGCGGCGACAACAACAGCAGCAACAGTAACCACTTAGTGGCTCCTTGATTGGTTCAATATATTTTCGATTACTGAGCTGCTGGGCTTCCATATTTGTTTTTTTTGCGACGTTCTCTATATTCAGTGTTTCATTCACTATTTTTCCTTCTCTTCTGCTCCTATGTTCTCCTTCCATGGCTGTTATTCAATTATCTTCCCTTATTACACGAAGTTGGTCAGCTATTTTATATTTCTGCGGCATTTGAAAATCCTTTCAAAAGCCTTATTTTCTTTTCTACTTTTTTTATTTTGTTACCGTATTCTTTATCTAAAATGCCATTTTCATCCATAAGTTTAGCATTTCAGAAAATACCCTTTTCTATTGGGAAAACTTCGAACCTCTCTTTGTGTTTATTTTGTAATAGTTTTATATATATATATATTTTTTTTACTGAAATGCCATTTTCATTGTCCATAGGATTTCGCATTTCAAAAAATACCATCTCTTAGTGCACCAATGGCAGTTTTGTTCCCACGTTGTCGTGGTTTTTTTACTATTTTCTATTTTCAGACCTGGAACACGTCTTCTGCCAGCAGTCTCTGCAATGTTTTTATCGATCTACGAGCTTATAGTTTGCTTTGTCCCAAAATAATTTTTCAATTTTGTCAGTAGCCGCGTGTGTACCTGTGTGTGCAAGTATGTGTGTGTTTGTGTGTGTGCGTGTGTGTGCGCGCGTGTATGTGTTTGAGCGTGTATTTTAGGCTGTATGGTTCCCTTAGGAGATCCTCTTAGAAAAAATAGCAATATGAAACTCCATACCAAGGTCGCAGCAGGTTCCATGAAATTTTACATCAGGTGAGTATGATATAAATAGCAACTGAAATAGTATGGTAATATTTGTTTTAATAATATATATATATATAATATATATATATATATATATATATATATATATATATATATATATATATATATGTATATACACAACTTATAATAGGGCAAACGAAAAAAATTTCTAATGGCGAAAATTTTCTGCATGTTTGGCATTAGAAATTTTTTTCGTTTGCCCTTATTATAATTGTTTTTAATTTAACCTTTAAAGGTATTTTTTTAATATGCTGGCCATTGATAACATTTCTTTTTCGAAAAAATTTTATCCTACTTATATATATATATATATATATATATATATACATACACATGTATGTATATATATACATGCATGTATATTTATATGTATACATATACATGCATGCGTGTATATGTACATATATGCATGTATCTATATATATATATATATATATATATACTTCTATATATATGCATGTTTTTATTTTATACATATATATTACGTGTATATATACATGCAATATATATATATATATATATATATATATATATATATACATGCATGCATGTATATAGATAAATATATCCATGTATATACATATACACGCTTGTATGTGTGTGTGTATATATATATGTACATATATATACATACATACATATATACATACATACATACATACATACATACATACATACATACATACATACATAAATGATTGGGTCGAAAAATGAAAGGAAAATTCACCCAACACATTTAATAGAAGTTACATGGATTATTATTGTTTAAAACAGTTTGATTCGGCTAATTAAAGTTCCACGAGCTTCTAAGTGAAACCTGTTTCCTTCAGGGGTAAATTACCGAATGAAGATGAGCCGGAAGTTCAAGATGGTCACTGGAAAATGGACTGCTGTTAGTCAAAGCGGATCGTCGATCAATTACAGCGTTTCCGTCAGAAAGAGTAATTTATTGATCCGTGGCTGGACAGGAAGTTGATGGTGTCTAACTATCTTGGAACCAGTAGAAGCAGAGGCAACTTTCAGGTCTAAATTTGTGTATGACATATACGAATTCCTGTGGGGCATCCACGCATGTGCACAACTGGTATACACATATACAGACACAAACACTTCTTTGATTCTATGCTTGTGAATATGAGCGATGTACCTGAAATATAAAGGTTTTCGAAGACTTTCTGCATTGTAAGAAGCTTTCTTTATTTCTCGTTTCATAAAAGAATTTAGTTGAAGTCATTTACCTGTGACCCACCTTGTTTGTCTTTTTAGATGTGCATAAGAGATATAGAAAGAAAGAAACGGTTTAAATAACATGGTAATATTTAACAAGGAGGATTAAAATGAATTAACAGAAAAATAAGTTAAATAGAAAGCTACTGGAATATAGAAAGGAAACAAAATCATTGAAATAAATTTTAAACATTTATTAAAAATATCGATGTAAATAAATAGCAAAATAGCTTTCTGAGAAAGCATGGAAAAAAGAAAAAAAAAAGAAAGAGACGAAATAAATTTAAAACATCGAATGTTATAAAATAATGACATGTGAGGATAATTAAATTTTTTCAGTAAAAATTATGATTGCTGTAATACAAAGATAAAATTATAATTGCAATAAAATCGAAATATAAGGTAAGATAGCGTGAGTCGTAAGCGGAAGTGATAAAAATGTGATTTGAGGTTTGAAGGTAGAAACATAAAAAAATAAGGGGAAAGTAGAAGAGATGATGAGGTCAGTAAATGAGTTTTGAAGAAAGCGACGTTGAGTGTTTTAGGCGTTAAAGAAAGTGTCGAAACTGAACAGGAAAAGTAACATTTTACATTGAAATATATTCTTAATGTTCTTAATAGTGGTTCTTAGTCTGACCGAAAGAGTTCCGTAAAATTGAGTTCAAACTCATACTGTCAGATATATATATATATATATATATATATATATATAATATATATCTATATATGTATAAAATATAGATATTTTATACACTATTATACATGAATATATATATATTTATGTATATATATGTATATATAGATAGGTATTTATATTAGATATGCATGTGTATATATATGTGTGTGTGTTTATATATATACATCCATATATATGCATGTGTATATATATATGTGTGTGTGTTTATATATATACATCCATATATATATATGAATATATATTTATATATATATATGAATATATATGTATGTGTTTATATAATATATATACATACATACACACATGCACACATATGTATGTATACATACATGTATATATATATATAGCCAGAAGCTATAGTAAAAGAAACTTGCCCAAGGTGCCACGCGGTGGCACTGAACACGGTACCATGTGGTTGGTAAGCAAGATACTTACCACACAGCCACTGCTGCGACTATTTGTTGAACCTTGTTTAATAATTTGTCATATATGTATATATATATATGTGCGTGTGTATGTGTGTGTGTGTGTGTGTGTGTGTGTGCACACCACACAACTGCTTGACAACCGGTGTTGATGTGTCTGCGTCTCCGTACCTTAGCTTTTTGGTTTAAAGGGACCGGTAGAATAAACATCAGGCTTTGAAAATAGTTACTGGGGTCGATTCTGTTGACTAAAAATTCTTCAAGGCGGGTCCCAGCATGGCCGTAGTGTAATGACCGAAACAAGTAAAAGACAAGGAAATGAAATCGAGGCGTGTGAATAATTTGAAACTCTTCTGCCATCCCCCAAAAATATTTCCACAATTAATTCCGATGTAAACGAAATCTACGACATCGAAAAAGTATTTGTAGAAAATTTCATTAAAAAATATCCAATTTCCTGGAAGTTATGGTGAAACAAATTCGCGGTGAGTAAACGGGCGTAGATTTGCGAATCTGTTATGGGGCCGGATTC
>NW_021832760.1:0-32778 GCF_006345805.1 Octopus sinensis
GATCAAATATTGAGGCCAAATGACGCACAGGGAACAATATCAAATAATGAATTTTACTAATACCTTCCTCGTCATCTATTGAGGTCGCATGTTACAAAATAAATGGAAAAAATTTTTAACCGACATATAAATTATTTAGATTTGAAGAAGCGTTAGTTTAAATATAATTTATAATTAATTCATTGATAATTAGCATAAACAGTTTGTTCTCTTATCAAGTATTCTTGTGATAATCAGATGGCGAGTCTTTACATCAATAAAGAAATTATAGACGATCAAAAAAATTTACTAAAATCCGGTAAAACTTCTTGACTAACACTATAGATGAGCAATCTTCAGAATTTTTTCAATTTCCTTCATTTTTAACAAAGATTTTCTTTAACGAAGAACAAAATCATAACAGTTATAATTAGACTAATTATTTATCAGTTTCAAATATCATTTATTGGAAAAACAAAACTTATTCGATATGTTTTCTTATTTCTTTCACTGCTATTATTGTTTCATTTTATTATCAAAATTTTTTATATTCCCTATCAAATATAATTTTGGGAATTTTTTTTACTTCTGCTACCCTTAAAGCGTGTAATTTATTTGGTTATCGTTATCACTATTTGTTATATCAAAATCCATTAAAGTATAGTTTTTATTAAAAATATTTAGAAAATTTATCCATCCTGAAAATTATATTGTTAGTCAAGAACGACTATGTGAAATTATTAATTGCTGTTGCATTTACTGTAAAATTTCAAAAAAACTTTTACTAAGCCTTTTACAATTTGAAGATAAATTTAAGAGTTTTAAGGTAAAATATGGCATTTGAATGATTTAGTGTTTATTTGGTCTTTTACTGATATCTTTTTTCTTTCGTGTTATTTCATTTCCGGTTTTTATGTTTATAGGTATTAAATCTGTGTTAAACTTTTTAGGAATGGTATTGACAATGACGATTCCATTGATTTTGAAAAAATATTCTGTATTTATATTAAGCTTAATGAATCATAGAATCAGATGAACTATTATTGGATTAAGATCAATTCAAGTTTTAATAAGATTTAGGTTTTCATTTGCTAAGTTAAAATTTTCAGAGCCAAATCTGTACTTTTTTCTCTTAAAGTATTGGATTATATTAAATTGAAATAATCTTTTTAAGAATATATTTAATTATCTTTTTTAATTCATATATTTCATTTAATAAAAAAGTGGACATTAATACAGGTCTGAAAAACCTCCCAAAAATTAACCAAGAATTTCTTGTTTTTAATTGAAAATAAGAAATGGTGAAAATTTTTCATTACTCATTAACGTTTATTAGAATACCGCCCATAAGAGTTTAAATTGAGGACAGGAGGACTCATCACATCGAAGTGCTCAAATTGAAGTTTACTTGATACAGTGTGAAGAGTCGAATTTTTTATACGCTTGATCCTACCAAAATATTCACAAAGAACTCCCGGTACGGGTGACTAAAGTGTATACAGGACATATTCAGGCGACTAATGCCCTATTATACTATTTCAGGTCACAAATGACTAGTCGGTTGAGTTTTATTAATTCTCCATGCGCTCAATTTAAAGGATGTCGCAAATAATGTTGAACCAAGTCATATTGGGAATGATTTTTACTGACAGATGTCACCAAATCAAAACAATGAAGAACTGGTTTTGTTCTCGGGAAGATACGTGACCTTGAAATGTGCAATTATGACATTGATGGGATTAAATTATAAATCTTTTAATTAGACCGCGACTCATTCTTATCATTTAATAATTTACTAAATTAGCTAAGACTCTCTCATTTTGACAAAAAATTATATTTGTAGGAATTTAATTATCAGAATTAATTTTTTTTGGTGGAAAACCTAAATTTCTTGAGTTATTTCTAGCGTGCAAGTATATTTTGCAGCAATGTCCTCGTACAAAGGTTATGTAAAGAATAGTTTGGAATATCAAATTTTAAAAGATGCATTACAGGATAAATTTTACAGGATAAAGATGCTTTACAGGATTAACATCTTACAAAGCAAAAAAATATAGACTAGTTAAGAAAATTGAAAATTTTACTATAATTAATGAAAGGTATCATACAATTGTAAATGTATAGATTGTATCTTAAATGTGCGAATTCAGATCACAAGCTAGTGATTTGTCTAGACAATGAACCCGAAATGGAGATCGTTGCTAAAAGTTTGCATGACTTCTCGCATGGAGGAGTTAACAAAATTGAATATGAATGTCGAAAACGATATTTCACAGTTAAAATGAGATTATTCGAAAAGTCATTCGAAACTGTGAAATTTGTAATTTGCGCGACCCTTAAAAGTTTTAACTTTTTAAATCCTAGATTGGAGATATAAATAACCATGTCTTTGCATCTTGCCCAATGAAAGATTTCAGATAGATCTTATTTTTTTTTATATTTACAAAGATGTACTATTTGATAATAACTACAAGTTAATTAATAAAAGCTTCATGGCGGGAAGCCGACGCGATCGAGAAAGAGTTAGAGCGTACTATCGCAAGGGATATCCGCTCGAAAACCATCTCGATTCGCGGGCGTCGACTGTGATAGCAGACATGCGGGACCCGATCTCCTGAACGAAGCTAATTGCCTTACAGTCCAAGGAACCGGAAGTCTCAACCGCGAATGGAAGGAATTGGAACTTCTCCGTAAGTGAAAACTACTTCCGCATCTTTTTGGATTCCGCGGTTTGTGACAATAGATCCAGGAGCGGAGGCGGACATCAGCAGGTTCTGAGGCGAGAAAGAGTCCACACACAATTGAAAATTCATGTAATTTGAATTTCTATATGTAGATGATTGTAATTATTCGTTTACAAGTCCGAAAAGATTTCAGTTCGAAATCAACCCCATTGATCCTAATTCTAATTATTACAAAGCGATGAACAGAAAAATGAATGTTCACAATAGTAAGTATGAATTTAGTGTTGGTGATAAAGTATGCATAAAAATTAATGTTTAGGTTCGAGTTAAAAAAGACTTTGGAACAAATCCTTTGTTGCGACTGGATAAGTTTGAATCTCCATATTATCCATCTGCAGAAATTATCAGTATTTTATCAAACAATCGCGTTGAGGTAGTTTAAACATTTAAATTTAATAGATAAAAATTCGATGAGCAAAATTTCGATTGTGCCATGTCCAGACTTAAAAAATAATTAACAAGTTATTATTTTTTGAAGTTTAATATTATTACAATATTGACATTTAAGCTTCAAGGTCACGTCAGGTATCACGCGGTCCATAGGCATCACGCAAACCATGTCACATAATGCTTCCGCTGATATGAGGATACGTTGTCAACAATAACTCCTAACGTTACACACTATGCTATAATAAAAAATTACCTCAATGTTCACATTAAAATTGTTTTTGGTTATTACTATTATGTTTTAAGTGAAATTATAATAATTGAATTGGAGGGGTTCCGCAAAAAATAAATTATCCCAAAAGGGTTCCGCGAGCACCTTAAGGTTGGGAACCACTGTACTAGATGAGTTTGTTTTGTATTTAGTGTCAAATTAATGACACAATGTCGAATGAATGTTTTCTCATATAATTGAGACTATACTCTGGGACATTTCTTATAGTTTGGTAACTTTTTTTACTTTTAAATAAAAACGAATTTAATTCTGCTCCTCTTTTCCCTTGCGATAGTGCGCTCTAACTCTTTCTCGATCGCGTCGGCTTCCCGCCTTGAAGCTTTTAATTAATTAACTTGTAGTTATTGGTTGGTTTGTCAAAAAAAAAAAATAAATTCTGCTCATGAAAAAATATATCCCTGTCTTGATCAAGAATGGAAAAAGTTTCAGACTGAAAAAATAATTTCAGTTAATCAGCCAGTAATTAGAATTATTCACATAATCCTTATTTATATATTTATATAGCATAGAGTTAGGGCTTTTTAAGAAAGTTTGAAAAAATATCGTTTATAGTTGTAACAATGCTTATAATATAGGATTTTCCACACTTTTTCGCTACTTTGCAAGCAATTTCGCCACTTTTTCACACAGTTCCGTGTAAAGTAGATTATCGGCTTTTCGTTTCAAGCAACTATGCCACTTTTTCGAGCAATTTCGTGCATAAGAAGATTATCGGTTTATTGTTTCAATCAAATTCGCTACTTTTCCAAGCAATTCCGTCACTTTTTCAAGCAATTTCGCCATTTTTTGTGAAAGTGTGGAAAACCCAATAATATTCACCAACCGTGAACAAATGAGTTATTTTTATAATTTCGGCCTGGATCATTTTTGAACACGCGCAATATAGACTTTCTCATAGTGTTTGAATTTTTCTTTTCTTTGACAGCCAACGATCCATTAAATTTTACAATCCAATTATTTTTTAATTTTTGATTAAAAATTCGGGACTAACTGAATCAAATTCATACTTTGTAATCATAACATTAGTCATGAGTTTGAACAGTGCAGACACACGTGTTATAAAGCGTTGATCATTTGGAGATATGATTCTACTTTAAAATAAACTTCCTGGAATGCTCTCTTATAAATTTATTAAAGATATATTGTACTAGCGTATCGAAATATTATTGGAAAATACTTCTTTTTTAATTTTGTCCCCAGTATTTACATTGATATTATTATAAATGTTTCATATCAACAACTATCTCAGTTTGAATATTTCACATTGTCCTATACGTTAAAAACTATTTCCGAAATGGTAATGATATTCATTATATCTCTAGGCTCCGTTTAAAAATCTTATTATTTCGAGATTTCATTCCGATGAAAGCAGATTACGGTAAAACAATATTCAATATTTTGCCACAACTCCAATATTGTTTTTTCATATGGAATGATGTAGGTTTGAATTTTTAGACTGTTTTTATGTAGTTTGAGATAATTTTCGATAAAAAACTTTTACAGGAGTTTGATTAAAAAAGAAATTCGAGAAATTAACCCACTTTTTTTGAATTTTTTAATTTAATGTGTTCAAAAATGACTCCTTAAAAAGTCGTTGTATATGATTATGACTCTAGTCCAGAGCTTTTCAAAAAATAATTCTCGCGGCACACTAATCTTAAACAAATAATACACGGCACACATTAAAAATAAAAAAATAAATTTTAAGATATGTAAAACTAAGTACAAAAATTGGTAATTTAATACCCAAATTTTTATTAATAATGAAAATGAAATCTTAATTATTATTGCTGTTGCATATTCATCAATATCAGGTCGAATAGTTGACAAAGCCACCCGCATTTCAGCATCAATGTTACTCAAACTTTCGCGTTTGTTATATTTCATATTATGCAGCTTAGAAAAACCTGCTTCGCATAAATTGGTCGTTGAAAACTGTGAAATTATGGTCAGTGCTTGTTTTGATAAACTGGGATAAATGTTTCGAATATATATCCAGAATTCTCCAATGTCTAACTCCGTCATCTTTAATCTTAAGGATCGATCATTAATAGCGAAATAAGTTCTTCATTTTCTTAATAGACAAGTTTTTTGATTCAGGGACAAGAAAGGATTTCGTATCTTAAATATATTAAAAACAATAATAACCCAATCGAATTTTTCAATTTCTAAGTCTTGAAAATAAGCATCCATTTTGTTTTCCAAAATTATTAAATGTTTATTAATTAGTCCCTGTATCGAATCATCATTATATCCTTAGACGGGGCTCCATCTGTACATATACCAAATCAATTAACAAATGAAATATTATTGATATTAAAATAATCGTTTAATATCGTGAACATATCAATTGCTCGAGTAGTAGTTAAAAGAGGCTTGCAAAACAAGAATTGTTCTGTAATTTTCCCAGAATAAACAAATCGTATATATGCGAACAAATGTGCCATTCCCGAAATATCCGTGGTTTCGTTAAGTTGTAATGAAATCGAGTTTCTTTAATAAAAATGAGACACTTTTTTCAATATTCTCCGACAAAGCATAAATCCGACGAGAAACAGTGTTATCTGACAAAGGTATCTTCATTATTTTTTGTTCATATTTATGACCAAACATAGTTCGAGCAATAATACGACAAGCAGCAGGTTAATTTTGTGAGGTTTTAGTTGTTTTGCTATCAATTCTGAGATCAGGTATGAACATTTTAATGATTCCTTTGTGTTTACAAAAGTTTCATTGAACATCATTTGACTAGATTTACGATACATAGTAAAAACTAAATAATACTTGTATTGTTTTTCAAATGGATAAAATAATCCACAGATTTTTCGGAATAGTGCGGATGCTTGGAAGTAAAATGTCTCTTTAGTTTGCTAGGAACCATAGCATCATTTGCCAAGACTTCCATACAAATTAAACATTGAGGTAGTTTATTTTCTATCATTGCATATAAATCCAAATGACAAATAAGAATTTTTATAAGAACGACGAACTGATTTACCCATAAGCATGTTGATACGCACGTTAGTAAAAAGTTAATAGATATTTTTATTTTTAATTAAAAATTGTTTAATGGCTAACCAGAAAACATAAAAATCTCATAATTCTTGAATATAATGTAAAAAAATCAATCCGGTAAGTTTCCGAATGTGTTCATATTTCAAAGAGTACAGTATGAAACATTATCAATAAATGGAAATTACTAAAAAAACTATCAAAAATAAGCCAAGATCAAGACAACCGACAAAATATCATCTCGATAAATTTCATAATTAGACGAAAAGTGCTTAATAATCCGAGATTGTCTTGTAACCAACTTTATATTTACTTGAGTAAGATCACCAGTATGCTAACAGACTGTCACCAATGCCCTAAGAATAGAAAAGGTTCTATAAATGTCGTCTACGTAAAGTTCCACTGCTTACTAAGAAACATGTCCATGCACTGTTAAAATATGCGAAAAAAATTTATTTTAAAAGAACTTTCTAAATAATATTATTTGGACAGATGCGACAAAAATAGAAAATTGTAGATATCTTTGGTAGTTTTTAGAATGTAGATATATCGCAAATCTCATTAATCTTTGCAGTTATTCTAAAATTAACAATAAATTCTATTGGATATTTTAAATGAAATTATTAATTTAAAGATTTTTGTAACCGTTGATTCCTTCTTAAACTATGAGCTGACGAATTATCAAAGTCGAAATCTGCGGTATAAATGGCTAATCTATTCCAAAATGTTTTTTATTACATTGGATCATCAATCATCCTCCAAGCAGACAATAGAAAAGAATCCTGTAATTGACGGAGAGTTGTATCCGCATTAATAATAATTGATAAAGCAAAAACAGATAGAAACATAAATATGAAAATACTAGGAGATAACAAAATAATATGTTCTACTTACAAACTAGTTTTTGGGGTAGATAATTACGGGCTTTTCTAGTACTTAGCTGGGTGACCGCCTGGAAACAGAGAGTGTCGTATTCTTATTGTGTCCCCGTGGTGAACGTTTAGTTTGTCTTTTTTAATATAAATAAATTTTATTTTTAATTAAAAATTGTTTAATTAGATGAATTTTTAATAAAAGCATCGTTAACTCTCGCACGTGTTATTTTTATTTAGTTGTACTTGTTTTTATTCTACTTTGTATTATTTTTTTTGTTTAATTGGATTCAGAAGGAATATTTCGTGATGCAGTTTCTTTTAATGATTAAGTTATCTGAAATTTCATCATTTTTGAGATATTTTTTGATTTTATTCCTTTAATCTGCTTCCTTCACTTTTTTGAGATTTATCGATTTTATTTTTTAATCCTCTTTTTTAAATCTTTTTTGAAATTTAATTGATTGATTATTTTATAGAGTGATATTGTATATAATAAAGTATTATATATGCATTTATAATATGGGAAAATCATCCCGTAAATCGGTCAGTCCGTGCTGTTTGTTTAATCGCATTGTGAGCTAATCCAATAGCCTCACTCTGGGTTGTAAGTATTTCGGAGTAATTGGAATTCATTATAAAAGAAAATACTGGATGTTTATCCAAATTAATACCATGCTTTATCCGGACCCAATTTTTGCAACTTATCTTGTATAGGTGTAGAAATCTATTTCAAACGTATAGATCAGCGGTTCTCAACCTTTTTTAGACTGGGGACCACTTTTGCACTATAAAATTTTGTGGGGACCACCTTAAATAAAATAAACATTTTTTGGTATTAGCGCACAATTTTTGGCCTCGTCAGGGCCAGGTTTAGACATGTTCGAATATTTATTATAAAAATAACATGAACATTATGAAAATAACAGAAAATTTAATAGTAATTTAGTGAGATTTCTGATCTTGTTTGCTCAGAATAATTTTACTTATATCAGGCTCTATGTTCGACAAAGCTACTCGCATATCATCTTGTACCCGTAGTCTATTTCTATATTTTGTTTTTAGAAAAGTCAGACACGACATCGCCATTTCACAGTGATAAGTAGTGGGGAATGCAAGTATTGATTCCAATGCAGTTTTACTCAAAATGGGGAATTCTTTCGCCATGACACCTACAATAAAAAGTAATTATTAATGAGAATACCAAATCTAATGATGAAGTACATTTGAAAATAATCTGAGCAGACTGATTACATTGAAGTTCAATCAAGCTCTGCTGAAAATTGAGTTCCTGATATTCTTTAAATGAGGTCAAGAAAGGTTGAACGATCCAGTTTGGAATTGGGTCTTCAACAGGAAAATAATCATCAAATTTTGTCTTGAGATTTTTCAGATGTTTGATTATCAGACTTAGAAGAACATTATCCCGGGGTTGTGTCCGAGATGATATTCAAGCATTGGGAACATTGATGTTATTCCTTTTTTTATTTTCATTATCCACAATAATAACTTTTTTTTAAAGCCATTATTATTTGATTGACCTCGACAATTGATATATAAAGACCTTTAAATAAATTAATAAAAATTTTACCCTGCATTGACAAATTAAACTTATTTAAATGTTAAAAATCGGCAAGATAACTTTAATATATTTTTATTTTTCGAAAATTCCTGGGGACCACTAAAAATTTTCTGGGGACCACGGTTGAGAACCGCTGGTATAGATTCTTCCATTGTAAACAAGTACAAGAATTACGGTCAAAAAATATAACAAGAAATCAAATATATCGATAATTAACACCAGAAGCACAACAGAAAAAAAAAACAACGTGCATAACACGTGCTAATTTTCTTCAAAAGACTTCCTTCGAGAATAAACTGTTAGTTTCTTCACTTAACTTTTAAATAAGACAACGAAAATCGTTAAGTCCCAACGGCAAAGACGCAGTGTGCGTTGCCCCGAACAATGGCCAGGCCGATGCGCTGGCGGAACCAGAGGCCCTCTCTCGTGTCCTTGAGCCTCCTCCCGATGGACTGCCCGACCTCGTTGAGGAACGAGTCAGTCTCCTTTTTCGCTCCAAAGATTGATTTCTGTATTATTCAAAGAATCAATCTCTCCCAATAATTGATTAATTTCAGGCTTTGAATAATGCACATAAATTGTTTCGCTAGCAGAGGGTCCAAACATTTTCGAAAAGGAGTGTTTTTCGTAGTTGAATGTACCATATTATTGTATGCACTCGTTATTTCTTGCAGAATTCCGCACCAATTATAGTTATTCCCTGTAGATATGCCGGTAGATGAAAGCATATTTTTGAGGGTTTGATTCAGCCGTTCAACTTGGCCTTGAACCCAGGGACATCTTGCTCTTCCGCGTACGTGTTTTATATTAAATACATTGCACATTTCTATTGCAGTGGAGTTAACAAACTCTTTTCCATTATCCGTGTGCAAAATTAAGGGTTTCCCAAAAATAAGAATAACATCCTTGATTGAATTTAGTATAATGACGAAGATCAATAAGGTCAAAAATGTATCTCTCTCTTACTGAAAATGCCCGGATTGGCTGTATCACGGGTCTTGTATTCATTAAATTTTTGGCCTTGCATATCGGGCAAGAGTGCAAAACCCTCATAACTTCACATCTGTTAACTCCATAAACAATTTCTTTTAATAGAACCATTAGTCTATCACGCCCGGGATGACCATTTGATTCGTATACTTCATAGATGAATTGGATTTTTTCATTCATCTCAGATGAAGAAAAAACACGCAATAACACTCCAGGTGCAGCACGATAGTATAATATCTCCGAAAATTTCTTTTCGATTGAGAACAAGAATCGAGATATGTTCCATTCCTCAAATATTCGATAATTTGTTGAACTCGCTCATGAGTAAGGTCACAATGTCGCATCGCATGTCATAATTTGATATGTAAAAATAAAATTTTTGAAAAATAACGAGAAATTTCTTGTTCCAAAAATAAAAAACATTCATGTTCGCAGAAAAACCAATGATTGCGTTATTGGTAATCTGGGAAATTTTGGTGTTATTATCTGTATCTGATATTTTAATACTAAAAATTCATTACCGCTTTCGTCGGGAGCATTCGCAGAAAAAGTCACTCGTGTATCTGCCGCAAAAACAACTCCCCCCAAATATAGAATTGTTACTACTGTTGTAAAACTTATAGTATTCTAAAACAAAATTATAAAATTCTAAGCCACCATTTGAAACATTTTTATCAACTGACATGTGGAATGTTCATATTTTAATACTAAAAATTCATTACCGCTTTCGTCGAGAGCATTTGCAGAAAAAGTCACTCGTGTATCTGACGCGAAAACAACTCCCCCCAAATATGGAATTGTTACACTATTGAGGATAGAATTTCTAATTTTATCCAATGGAAATTTTATTTTCAATAAATGGTTTTAGTAATTCGTGTGGTGCATGTATATAAGGTCATTTACTTTTGTATTTGATTGCCAACAGCATGCTAAATTATTATTGGTTTCTTGATGATTCCATTGACATAATACTTAATCTTAAAAACTCTTGATCTATTTAAATATTACAGCTAGGTAGTCGGAGGGATTGTGAGGTAGTCAAGGAGCAGGCACAAATCAACAAATGTCTCGCAAGAGCTCACAGAAACTTACTAAGACTTAAGTTGTTTACGTGGTTTATCAAATTTGTTGCAACTTAAATTTAACAAAAGTTATACAATAACACAAGAACAAAACTAAACAATTATGGCTTCTTTGTTTTTGTTTATTTTCAATGATTTAGTCAAATCTTGGTACTTTTTTGATAATCGCAATACGAATGTCATGCTCAGGATTCAGGCGATATACTTTGACAAATGGAAGGGTAATGTTTTTTAGATTACTTTCTTCCTGTTAATAGGTGTTCAACGCCAGATCTTAATGCTCTTGCATATGTGCACTTACAGTTAATCACAGGCGGAATTGTGAACCCGAGGACCGGTGCAATACTCAGATGTTGAGAGAATGTGGGGGAGCGCAAAATAGCGCAATAAAAGACACAAGAGGACCGCAGACACTCATGG
Organism: Octopus sinensis; assembly: GCF_006345805.1. Lineage (NCBI taxonomy): Eukaryota > Metazoa > Mollusca > Cephalopoda > Octopoda > Octopodidae > Octopus > Octopus sinensis. The sequence continues at coordinate 11,361 of NW_021832760.1, forward strand.
TGAATACTTTGTTGGTATACTCCGATTTAATGTGTAGAATTTTTATGAGCAATTTGGACAACGCTTTCGACGAATTATTAGACGCAATCGTTGGATATCGCCCACCGACGTCACACTCGTCGAAACAACTGAACTTTTTGACTTAATACTTTTTGACTTGTTCGGTATCGTCTAACACCACTAAGACGTTAAGAATTCAAAATTTTATTAAAAAAAATTAATAATATTTACAAATTCGGCATTGTCATTTTTTCATTTATTTCAAATAATCAAAAAAAATTTCCACCATTCAGTTAAAGCCTTATTCGTGCAGCATGAAATCTACAAGTACCAAATTTCTTTACGAAAAGTAGGATTCATTGAATTGTCGACCACCTTTTCTAAGGTTGGGAAATTTGTGAGATTGTATGTTTCTAATCGCCGACGCCACAGAGATAATTTATTTTGAATGCAGTCATTTTTCGTGGCATTTGAGTATGCTAACATCTGTACCTTGAAGAGATAAACTCAAATTATTCATGTGAGTAAAAATGTCGGTCAAATAAACCAGCATCTGGATAAATTCGTGGGATTCCAAATATTGCAATAAATCATGATTATATTTATGAAGAAATAATTTTACTTCTTCTCTTAACTCAAAGATGCGGGGTAAGGCTTGACCTCGTGAGAGCCAGCGAATTTCGGTATGAAATAATAAAATAGAATGATTGTTGCCAAGATCACTCCAAATTGTTTTAAAAATTCAATGGTTCATAGCACGACCTTTTATCCAGTTAATAAATTTTACAGTGGTGTTAAGTACATTTTTCAACAATGTGGGAGAGTTTTAACAGCTAATACATAGTGATGAAGAAAACAATGCTTAATCCCTATGTTCGGGATTTCATTCTTTAATAGCTCAGCAAAACCGGACATATTTCCCAGCATTGCTGGAGGACCGTCTGTACAAATAGACCCTATTGTCTGGATATCCAAATCACGTTTCATAAAAAAATCTCTAACAATGTTAAAGACATCTATTCCTTTCGTGATTATTTTTAATTCTTCACAAACCAAAAAATCTTCTTTCAATGCACCATCATGAAAATACCTCACTAGTGCAATAAGTTGACTACAATTAGATATAAGAAAGGACTTGATTTGATCTCTGTAATAATTTGAGACAAAATATCACTGCTTAGCTCACATATTCGACTGTGAATTATATTATTGGAGAGCGGAACTGATTCAATCTTGTCTTGACTCTGTTCCGAGTATTAATGAGACCATTTCCAATGCACATGGTTTAATCAAATCTTCTCCGACTGTATGTGGCTTTTTAGACTTTGCGATGTTATAGTCCACTTTATAAGAGGCAAGCAAAATCGGTTTATCAAGATATACAAATCCTAAGTTAGGATGAGTCACTTGCGAATCATATCGAGCTCTCTTGATTTTTAGAGATTTAAATCATTGCCGCTACTATTAGTTCCACCATGTTTATTTAGAAAGTGCTGTTACAGTTTGGAGGGTTTCATATTCTGGTTAGAGAGTATAGCCTCACATAAGAAATATTTGGGCCTTTGGAGATCATCGATTTTAGTAAATGTAAATCCAAAACAGACATAATCATCATTCCACTTTTTCTAAAAAAATTAACTATAAATCTTAAAAATCTCGCACCCCCTAAATTTTTGCTGGCACCCCCGGTTGAAAACTGCTGATTTAGTGCATGAATGTTACTCGAATTCTACTTTGGCGAGCCCTTTTGTTGGTCTGAATTGTTTTCACAGCGTCCTCAATGCTTAGTTCGGTTTCAAATTCATCCAAAACATAAAAAACAAATCAAAAATTGATTTTGTTTGAAAGCCAATTCTGGAGAGAATTTTATCAAAAATTCTATTTCTGTTATCTAATTTGACTCCTCGTTCCCTCACAAAATATTTTGAAATCGGCAGCTCTATTTAATCATAAAACGACTTTTCTTAACGTAACTGGTGTCAGTGTCATGCCGCATAAAATTTATCTCATGAAATAGAAATTGGACAGGTTCAGTTTTATGAGATCGCCATAAATTAGAATTATTTAATCAAATCCAACTCTTTGAGCGATATGCACCGTAGGTCGCCGTTTTTCATTTAAAATATATTTTATGTACTATTATGAAATGTATTTTTAGCTTTTCATAATTTAACGGTACCGATTCTTAGTCGATAAAACTCTAATGACATAGAATATATTTTTTTTAAGTCTAAAAATTGAAAACCTTATTCTGTGTGATGAAATCATTTCTTGAAAACTTTTGTCACATATTTATATGATTAATTGCGTTTTTTTAGCCAGCGGCCTGACGGATTGCCAAACTGTTCTCCCTAAGTACGGCGATCAAAAACCGCTGGAAAAGCCAGTGCACCTCCAGAGGATCGTGAGTGCGCATGGATATTTTTACCCCGAGCTTGCGGAGGAAGTTTTCTGTTTTCAGACCAAGAGCACCCGACGTCTCCAACGCAATCGGTAGCATGAAAAACTTATTTGCGTTATTAGTAAAATGGCAGACTAAATGCATAGCAAGTTGTCCAATATGTTACAAAATTAATATTTACATCACTAGCAATCGATTATAAATTTTTTTGATTAATTTAATTTTAACTCGTCTGTGACAGAAATAGCAGCGTAATAAAAATCAGTACTATTTTCCTAAAATTTAAACAGATTCTTATAGTTTTACTGTGACTGTGATCGTGATTTAAATCTGCGTTTTTTGCAAGTTTTTTCGGAATAGAATGCTTGTTTTCTTAATTTCATAAACCAGTTGACTTGACCAGTAAAATATATCAATTCCCATACTAAATGGGTGGAATCAATAAAAAACTACGTGGAATCAATAAAAGTGGGCATAAACTATGATTACTTTAGTTAAAAATATTATAGAATAAAATGTCACGTAAATTATTAGAAGAGAAATATCAGCTCACGTGAAAAGAGTTTGGTGTTAATTCCATTAGTTTGGTATTAATCCCACTTAGTTTTCTATTGAGGCCACTTAGTTTCCTGGTAATCATACGTCGTTTGTCATTGAGTTCATTTATTTTTCTATTGATTTTACTTAGTTTCTTGTTAATCCCATTTAGTATGAGAAATGGTATATTCTTCATAATACTTCTGTGAATACAGTTTCTATACAATATATTTCACCGATGTCAATTGCCAGAACAATAAACTGATTATTTTTATGTTAGATAAAATAAATAGACGAAAACCTTAATTGAAGTTTGGATAACTATTGAAACAAGTTTTTTTTTTTTTTTTTTTTTTTTTTTATTAAAGAATGTTAAAAGAAAATGAGAGAACAAGAATCCGAACTAATTAAGAAGATCATTGTCTCCAGAAAACCCTTTCCATTGAACATCCAACAGGGAGTGTGCACAAGTCTGAGTCGTCGCCGTTATGTTCGGAAAGGGAGTAGAACCGACTCCGTTACAACAGACATATGCATAGATCTGAAGGAAATCCTTAGATTAGGTGATTCTGGTGGCCAACGCAACACACGCGTGTAATTAAGAAGATCATTGTCTCCAGAAAACCCTTTCCATTGAACATCCAACAGGGAGTGTGCACAAGTCTGAGTCGTCGCCGTTATGTTCGGAAAGGGGAGTAGAACCGACTCCGTTACAACAGACATATGCATAGATCTGAAGGAAACCCTTAGATTAGGTGATTCTGGTGGCCAACGCAACACACGCGTGTAATTAAGAAGATCATTGTCTCCAGAAAACCCTTTCCATTGAACATCCAACAGGGAGTGTGCACAAGTCTGAGTCGTCGCCGTTATGTTCGGAAAGGGGAGTAGAACCGACTCCGTTACAACAGACATATGCATAGATCTGAAGGAAATCCTTAGATTAGGTGATTCTGGTGGCCAACGCAACACACGCGTGTAATTAAGAAGATCATTGTCTCCAGAAAACCCTTTCCATTGAACATCCAACAGGGAGTGTGCACAAGTCTGAGTCGTCGCCGTTATGTTCGGAAAGGGGAGTAGAACCGACTCCGTTACAACAGACATATGCATACATCTGAAGGAAATCCTTAGATTAGGTGATTCTGGTGGCCAACGCAACACACTAATAGAAACCACGAGCGCAACCGCGTGTAATAAGAAGATCATTGTCTCCAGAAAACCCTTCCATTGAAGATCCAACAGGGAATGTGCACAAGTCTGAGTCGTCGCCGTATGTTCGGAAGGGGAGTAGAACCGACTCCGTTACAACAGACATATGCATACATCTGAAGGAAATCCTTAGATTAGTGATTCTGGTGGCCAACGCATCACAGTAATAGAAACCAACGAGCGCAGCTTTATCCAAGATATTTTACTTTACCAGTAGTCAATTTAATTAATAGAAATGCACAACACAAGAAGAATATAGCGTGTGTACACCTAGTTGAATCGGGAAAATGCATAAATACGGCCTGCTTGTCAGTGAATTAGATTTCATATTGCTAAATTGAACATTGTACCTATGGTGCTAACGTAAAATGGTATTGCAGGCAATTTTTACATGCGCTCAAAGTAGATAATTCAATAAAGGCATATATTCAGATTATTTTGATAAGAAAAACCCTCCTAAAAATACGAGTTGAATACAGAATTGGATGGATTGACAAAGACATCTGTTAACAGATTGAGATAAACAATTTGATAATCTAAAAAGGACACTTTAAAAGATGGAATTACTAAGACAAGAATGTAGAGCTAGGAAGTGAGACTTATTATTATTATCCGCAACTTCCGTAGAAACATAATAGTTATATTTCCACACGTGCGGCACTTGAAACGATTTTCTTGATAATCCTTGTCCAACCTCCCCTGTTGCATGCTAGACTTCTCATTGCGTTCAGATCCTCCCAATTTTTAAGCTTGCGGTTGATTGATTTGAAGTCAGCATCCAGCACCTCCGGTAGAGTGCTGCGCGGGCGTCCCCGAAATTTCTTTTCACTAGCGGCAAAATATTCTTCCATTGCCAAGTTTGCGGGTGACATCAGGTCCATCCGTAGGACATGTCCAAACAGTCTCCATCGGGCTTCCATCACATCCAGAGTTACAGGTTGCGCTGAGCATTTACGGTAAAGTGCCCCGTTGTTGATCCGGGTCGGCCATTGTACCCCACATAATATACGCAGTTGTCTTCGGTGGGAGGAGTTAAGGTTTTTAATTTCGGAAGCAGAGATCCCCCAACAGGAGGAGTTGTATAGCAAGACCGGTTTCACAAATGCATTGTAGAGGCGCAAACGAAGCGCAGTCGTTGCCGGCCTGTTAGCCAACCAATTCGTTTTCAGCCTGTTCAACGCGGCTGTCGATAGTACTTTCCTCCGGGTAATGTCCTCACTATCTCCGAGGAGTGTGCCCAGTTTTCTGGAACGTCTCCATTCATCATCTAGTCTTGAATTCGTGCGTGCGACTTCCGTGATTTCCGTTTTGGTTGTGTTCACAGTGAGGAACCATTTTCCAAGCTCTGCAGGGGAAACATCAAGTAACCGCCTCAGGGCTGCTGTGTCGTGTGATACAAAATCCACATCGTCAGCGTATACAATTTCGGTTCGAAATCAAATCTGAATTTTTATGAAATAGTTAAATAGTATTTTTTTATTGTATCACATTATATAATAATTAAACTACGCGGGATCATATTATAATATGGAAATGCGTTGTTGTGATTCCATAATCAAAAAACTATTTGATTACCAACGAGACGGTGTTTTATGGATCCAAAAGACCTTACAAAAATCAAAAGGGGCAATCCTGGGTGATGAGATGGGGTATTTTCCATATTAACTAATCCAGACTCGGAAAAACTCTTCAAGCTATCGCATACATCCAGTCTCTATATGAAGAAGACACTTCTCTTCTCATTCTAATAATTGTTCCTGCCAATCTCCTCAAGAATTGGGAAAATGAAATTTCTAAATGGTCTGTTATTTCTTAACATTATTTCCAGGAAAACTACATTTCCATATTATAAATTCTACGGAAGAGAAAAGCTAGAATATTTCCGTCGTTTTTTGAATCGTCGGGGGGTCCTTTTGACGACCTACACCACAGTCCTCAACTCTGCAGACAACCTGAGAAACACATTTTTGTACTGTTTTTTTTCTTAATAGGACTTGATCGTAGTGGATGAGGCACATGTTCTCCGAAATCAAACCAAATCTGCTAAAATCCTTAATTCTTTGAAGAGTCATCGACGATTAGCCCTCACTGGGACACCTTTGCAGAACAATCTTATGGTCTTTATTTTAGGCTATTCTAGGAATTGTGGGCACTTGTGGATTTTGTTACGAGTGGAACCCATCAATTGGGGACGATGAAGCACTTTAAGGAAACTTTCGCTACAAAAATCAGCAGAGTGTGTTATTTTCTTTCATTTTAGGCAAATGAGCGAGGAACGAGTGCAGTTGTCCAAGGATTGGGGGAGACTCGACTTAGAAAACTTAAAGAAATGGTTGATCCTCTCATTCTGCGGAGAACTAAAGACCAAATTGAACTTAAATCGACTGGTCTGTCTGAAATCCCACCAAAACTGGATTTGGTATGTTGGACTTTTGAATGATCATCAAATATCAATCTATCAACAATTATTGTCCTCCAAACAAGTCAGAGAGGTATTCTCTTATGTAATCCCAGTCAATGACTTCGACGAGGTCCCCACTCATTGAGATTGTCAATTTGAAAAAAACTTTGTGACCATCCTGACCTTCTTCATATTCTCTGTGGTGGAAACATACTTAAAGAGTCCAATGGGGATCCTGATGTGGAATTGCTGTATATTTTTGGTTGATTTTAAGTTACCGTCGGTTGAAACAGCAGTCCCCTGATCCTCTCTCCCTCATCAAGGGATCTGGAAAACTGGCATTTGCTGTCCGATTGCTTAACACTTTGGCAAAAGATGGACATCGGACACTCGTTTTCTCTCGATCTCTGAAAGTTCTTGACATTCTTGAGAAGATTCTTCTTAGCCAAGTTGGAGTTTTCTAAAACATTTCAGGGTCACCGATTACTTCGAATGGACGGAAATGTCCAAATGGAAAGGAGAGGAGAAATTGTGGACGCCTTTCAAAACCCAGTAAAATCCCCAAATTTTTTGCTTTTGACGACAATGGTTGGAGGAGTTGGACTTACTTTGACCTTTGCGGACAGAGTTTTGATATGTACATCAATTTTGGGTTTAATTTAAGACGATCCGAGTTGGAATCCTGCTAGTGATAGTCAAGCCATTGGAAGGGCTCATAGAGTCGGTCAAACCCGCCCAGTGGTTTATAGGCTAATCAGTTGTGGGACCGTCGAGGAGTTTATTTATCGTCGGCAAATATTCAAAGACACTATAAACCGAGGAGTAACTGTCCCTGGGGATACAGAAAATACATCACTTAACCGACATTTTTCGTATCTTGAACTCTACGAGCTTTTCAAGTTCAATATTGAGGATGCTCGTGTTTCGAGAACCAAAGAACAGTTGAACGAGCTTACTTCCTCTATTCCATCAGAGTTTGCGGACTGTCTGAAGAGTTTAATTGGTTTTCCTGGTAAAATTCGTAAAATGTCAGTTTTAGATTGTTATGGTGTTTCAAATCATGAATTAACATTTTCTGGATCCAGCGAGACTTTCGTGAATGAAGAGGGAACCAAACTCACGATAGACCACCTTGATCAATTGGCAGTTGATTGTTCTTCTATTCCTAATTCTGAGTGCAAACAAGAAGGTAATCCCGTTTTATTTGATTTTTCAGTCATTTCTATTTCAGATGTTTGTCCATCCAGAGAATCGTCTTTAGAAGAACGTTTTTCTAATGCTTTGATATTTGAGAGTGAATCTTCGCAAGACGGTATTCTGTTTTATTTTAGTTTAAAGGTGGCATGGTTTTAGCATCCGATTCTTCGAATGCTTCTGATGTGAGAGACGTGGGTGACTCAGAATCGTCCTTGTTGTCTTCAATTGCTGATAGTTCTGGTGGGTTATTGATATCGTAGAATTATATGTCGAGGATAGTTTTGAGGGAGCTGACGTGGGGTATGATTGTTCGGGGATTAGGTATTTGACATTTGTGACGTTGCAGAGAACTAATGAGTACTGGTGATTACTTAACAGCGATGGAGCTTACTCTTGAAGCACTTGACGTTTTGCCTGATGATACAGGTCTTTGTAAATGGCTATCCAGTTAAGAAATATTTATTTGTATATTTAATAAGTCAAATTCAGGGAAACTATGATCGTCGGAATATTTAGCATTCTTAAACTTTGTATATTCTTTATTTGCAAATTAGTCTCTTTTTGTGAATCATACAAATCGGAATTAAGTTTAATATTTGACTATTTGCTTTTTGTTGAGATGAAAATTAAAAAAAAACTGCAAGATTCAAACTGTATTTAGAGGAATTAACATTACAATCAACGATTGAAAAGTCTGTTTCTTTAACTATGATACGACAGGAGTCTTTTTTTAAAGTACATCCAATTAGAATTATGGGTCTGAACTCTTAAAAAGGTGGATTATGTGGTAACCGACTAATATAAATTAACGAAGCGTGTATATTAAAACAGTATAACCTACAAAGGAGAATTTCGATATCAAAAGATCTCATCTACAAGATCACTAATTAATTTTGAACTTTTTTGCCCCTTCAATTAACAATTAACTTCCAAGATTCAAACTGTAACAGCATATCCATGTGATTTTAATCATGTCTAATAATAATAATAATTTTCATCGATTAATTTAATTAACTCAGAATGATTAAATTAAAATTTCCTTTCATTTTTGGGGAGCTAATTTAGTTCTAGAATTGTTTCAAGTTTGTTAATAAATTTTTTTTTGATTTTCAAATTGGACGATGCCTCCAAATTCCCTAGCGGGTCACCCTGTTGCACGCCAGTCTCCGAACGGATGATCTCATTCCCATATACAGGACTGCTCTCCGAACCGTAGGCAAGAGAGACAAGATGGATTATTTCAGGTGCTGTCCGAGAGCATGTTTCCAAAATGGCATCGCGGCGCACTTTTCAGCAATTAAGTCTCGGGCAGTTTCTTTCGGCGAGGAATGCGACAATCTTGTCCTACCCTTCCCTCTTTCTTCTCTCAGGGAGTCTGACTTATAAGAAATGGCATCGGACAGAACGCCGGATGATCAAGCGAGTGAATCGGAAGCTCCTCGAATTTCTTAAATAATCTTATTACGAAAAAATTATTGCGTCTGCTTTCAGTCGATTCTCCTCTTCTCGAGACCGAGAAATGTCTTCGACGGGTACACTTATCCATTTTTCAGGGAAAGCCATTTTGTGGTTTTTCGAGTCGATTTAATTGACTTCGCCGCTCTAGGAGGGAGTTTTATACTCCGGGGCAGCTTTCCAATGTTCTCTTGTCACGATGACTGGATATAAGCTTGCGTGATTCCTGACTTGTAAGGGTTCTGGTATTGTTATAGAATCAGGATGTTATTCCATCCCACGTAAAATAAATAAAATTTATATTTTCATTTTTACATTATAGACAATAACAAATATTAGGTAAGTAAGTAATTGTCGTTATTGGGACATTACAAAATCATGTCTGGTTTCGCGGGATCGGTCTATCTTTAAATGGTGTAGTGCGAACCGTAAAATATAATGACGAAGATCAATAAGGTCAAAAATGTATCTCTCTATTTTAAAAAATTAAAAAATAATAATTTTAAGGTAAATACATTTCAAAATTCGACTTTGTATATAAATGAAACGTGCTTGTTGTAAACTTCATTAAGTTAAACTCATAAAGATGTCCAATTCACACCAAGTTAACACAGAGAGACTTAAGCAAAAAATATGGTATTAAAACTATCACTATATCGGATTTCCAGAAAAACTATAATAAATATTTGGACATATGTATGACAATTCAAACAGCAAGAAAAAATATTTTAATTGCAATTATAAGTTCACTCGGGAACGGTTTTGGATCTCTTTACTATGTGATATCTGGACCTATCATTCAGGCGAAAGCAATTTTATGTGTAAAATCCCTTGGCTTTGATGATTTCAAATCATCCAATGGCTGGCTAGATTCCTGGAAGTGATACTATTCCATTGAAGCTTATTCCAGTTGTGGTGAAAAAGCAGATGTTGGTAATATTGGTAATCCAGATAACGATTATACAAGTTCCACTTTATTTATTTACTCATTTTTAAAAACTTAACGTATTTTTTCGATTATGATACGCAGACTTTTGCCATATAATTAATTCCAATAGATTGGGTGCGCTTTATAATCAATAATCAAAAGAAATTACAAATGTTCGACAGATTGTCAAACTTACTTTACGGACGGACATTGTGCAATTTCCAACTTTAAATTCAAAATACACGTATATTAAAGATCAACCCTCACAAACATCACAATCATGCATTAATAAGCTGGAAAGTAGAATGCGATGGAGAAAATAGACTATGCCATTATTTTTCCTGTAACAGTATAAAAACACTATGACTTACCCTGACAGCGCTGGTTGATTGATTGATTTTCGAGGTCTGCCACTACGAATATAAATTTTCGATTTTACGTCATCTCGTAAAGCCGATCGAAAATTATAAAGTCGGAACCACCACTACCCCTTCTACCCCCGTACTCGTCTCAGTTCAGTTTTGGATTGTACAAGCAACATGGCATCAAAAAGAGCAAGTTGTACCGCAGCGTTCAAAAGTCATCAAAGTAGCAGAGGGCAACAGAGAAGCTGGAAGAAAATTCAATATTAGTCAAATTAAAATCCGTGGTTGGAGAAAGAAGAAAAACTCATCACTGAAAGAAAAAGCAACAGCAAAAGCATCAGGAAGAAAAGCAATGTTCCCAGAGTTCGAGGAAGAACTTCTTAAAAAGATTTCTGAGAGAAGAGCTGCAAGGTGTATCATCAATTTCCGCACACCTTACATTTACAGAGCAGAAGGTGCGTTTGCACATGCATCTTTAATGCACTTTTTTAAACCATATCCTCTCCCACAATAACTGCATAGCAATAATGTGCTGCTTTCAGATTTTTTCTTTTGTAATTCTTTATTTTTCAACCCTTTCTTTTTTGACATCCGTATAGAATTCCCAGACGGTTTTACATCTTGTTCCGGTAAAATTTCTTTTAATTTAAAAATCCCTTCTTTTTTGATTGAAATTTTTGTTGATATTTTCGATCCACTGATAGTAATAAATAATACATCAAGTTGTTGAAATGTTAGATGTGCAGGTCTATAACAGACTGTCAAAAGAATTTATAATCTAAATTCCCGCATCAGGCATTAAATTATTTTTTACAAAGATCAAAGCAAATTATTGAAAGAATGTCTCGTAGCAATTATTAGTAGCGACTTTTTCATGACTTTGTTTTGGTATGTCAGTGGTATGTTACAATCAATCCAAATCATTAATGATCCCTTTTTGGTATTTCTTCAAATAATATAAATAATTGCTCAATAATGATCATGTGCAGGTTAGAAAATTTAACATTCTGAGATAGCTAGTTTTGTTAATACATTGCATTTGTCAAGTACTAATTTCTCAATAGATTCTTGAATTAGACAAGTATTGAAGCAGATGTAAATGGCATTAACACAATTAACTACCAATTGACAGCGCATTTAGAAAAATTTCCGTAGAAAAGATAGAATTTATTTTTGGTCGCCTTTTTCCTAATCTTTTTTATTATTCAAAAATAATTTTTCAATAGATGACACAAGTTGGAAGAACAAAGCTGAAAAAATGAAAACAAAGCTTGAAAAAAAGCTGCGGTTTAGGTATTTAATTAAAACTGTTAATTTTTTACTTTCTCAATTCGATCCCTGTTGGTTCTTGACCACTTAATTAATTTTTAGTTATCTATTTAATGTGTTAGTTATCTGTTTTTCTGTTATTTATCTGCTTCCGTTGATGATAAGTTTGGATGACAATAAAAAATGTGCAGAGACAGTCGTTAAAGGTAGTTGGCTTATTTTTAGAGAGCAAGTGCTTTTTCGATGGCTGTGGGATGCTCAAGGGTGTAAGTAAGAAAAAAATCGTTTTCCGAGGCTTTAACGTCGTTATGATGCTCTAGAAATTAGCTTTTAAACCGTATATAAACAAACATTAACGTTTTTCAGAAATTCTCTGTTAGAGTGAAAGCTACCACAAAAAGAATGAACATAAAACAGATTGTTGAAAATTTAAGGAAAATATAATGACATTAGAATTTATTGACCAAAGGACCAGAGTAAACCAGTTAATTATAATCCCTGTGATCCTCGATTCAATATCCCAAAAAATAATGAAGAAAAAGTGACTATTTGGTCACCATTTAAACTAGCAAAATCGCTAGGAATAGAATATTTTTAGATAATATATTTCTATTATTTTTATTTTAATATTTGTGTCTTACAAAATAAATATTATCAAATGGATTACGAAGTGGAGTCACTTCTTGAACATTTAGTATTAGAAGGAAAAGAGTATTATTTGGTTTATGGAAAGGATTTCTAAAGTTAAATCGTTCTCATCATTTTCAGCTCAGAAAATCGTGAGAGCCTGTAGAAAATCTAAATTGTGAAATATTAACAAACAGTATCAAAAAACTAAAAATATAAAGAAAAAATCGAAAAGAAAAAGGCATTAAATTATGTCAACAAACTCAGAGTAAACAGTTGTCTTTCCTCATGGATGGAGCCTGCTTACATCGAGGATGCTCAAATGATTAAGGTCGCTAATTTACGATGAAATGGCACTTTGTATTTAATCAACAAGTAGGAAGAACTTTGTTAAAATGTGAATCTTAAGCAATTGGGTACTTCTTAAACGATTTCTGAGAGAAGAACTGCAGGGTGTCATCAATACAGTTGAGCTGAGTATCCACGGCCTGAAATCATAATCAAAACCAACAAGGATTATGACTTCAAATAGTCAGCATGTTGTTGCTATAAGTTAATGGGCGCAACGCATGGCTTCAGAAACATTTACAGCAGGTGGCAAAACCAGAAAGCCATCACTGCAGCTAGTCACACAGTGGATCTAGAGATTGGGACGCTTTCAGCCTGCCATCATTACCAAAGGCTTGAAGAAGTGTTGCCTCACCAATAAGCTGGATGGTACTGAGGATGATGTTTGTGGGAGGAAGACGGAGGAAACGTAGACGTATCCTCAACGAAGATATGTATGAGGAGAAGGTTTGAGAGGACAACAAGAGAGAGAGGAATATCTGCAAAGACTATTTGAAGATTCTGATGGGGGATCTTTATTCATTTACAGAGTTTTTCCAGATGTTTTTTGGCCAAAAATTAAACTCGGTAATTTTTAATTTCGTTAAAATCGTGAAAATTGTTGTTCATTTTTCGCATTTAAATAACACAAATTAAGAAATCGAGATCAAAAAATAGTGATATTCAAAAACAAAATTGAAACCAAAGTAAACCAGAAACTACAGAACAGAATTGAAATAAGCCTCTAAAGCGGGATATGTCTTTGGAATCTCATCTCCAGCTCACCAATTCTCTTCTGCACACTGAGCAATAGTCATTCTACTCCCTCAGATCTACCCGAAAAAAATTCCTAAAATACTAACAACTCCTCTACATTAAAATCCCTCAATTGATCTGCCGTCTTCAAATAAGTCGACACGATCTACCAACTAATAACAACCAAATACTTTAATAGAATTAGTCATTGTCGAATTCTGAACTGCACTAAGCAAATAGTCATAATTTTGTTTATAAAGCGTCCACAGTTCTGACGAATTCTCAGGCCGTACTCCCAGTCCTCTCAACAGATAGACAATGTCCTGAGAACGCAGTTTGCCCTATTAATGCCATAACACTTATTCCAACACTCGTAAGGATTTCAAATATCCGAACAAGCCCTCCCGGACATTTCAAACACCCGATTGCCTGAATTATGTTCTTTCGGGACTCTGCCCTCTCAACCTTCTCATAATACTCCATCAGGTCGTTCAAATCCTTCAAAGTCCCACAAGACATGACACATTGATATATCTATATATTTAATCTCTTTTATGATACTGGCAAAAGTATATTTGGGTCAACTGGCTACGGAAGCATCTGTCTGGAGTATCCTTTCGAATACTTGCCTGCATTGAGATTGGAATTGGTCATCCCCGTAACGTGCCATCATCCCAAATACAACATTACGAAGAAGAGAGATTTCATGTGTTTCATTCGGCTGGACATCCCACCCCACATATTGGAATATTCCAGACATCAGTAGTCGGCGTACGTACAGTGTAAACTGACCGTCTACAGGAGTGCCACTCACAATCCTGGTTATGTCACGAACGAAATCAGAAATCACTTCCCAAATGGAAAGTTCGTATGTCTTTGTAAACATTTCTGTCAATCGGAAGAGCATTTCCATTGGAATATATCCACACAGCCCCTGAAATAGAACAATGTGAAATACCAAAGCATATGTGTCACTGAGGAGAGAAATACAGTCGTTTATTGGAATGTTGGACACAGAATCCAACAATTTGGCAAACAGTGGAGCGGAGTATTGAACTCGGAAGAATCCATGGACTCCTGCGTTGAGTTTAATCCACTGAGAATCGATGACATCTCTGAGAATAAACTCTTGTCGAGGCTGTTCCAAGAGCACATAATTAATATTCCCAGCTCCACTCTCAGTAGAATAACCTACTGGAATGTTCCAGAATGTTCTTTCCCCGTTCTCGAATGTTCCAGAACCAGTCCTTCCAGACAATAATGTGAATCGTTTTGTTCCAATACCATAACAAGAGATCCATCCTGGGCTGAATCACAACTCACGGACACGACGGGATATCCTGGCATATGAATAAACGTATTCATTATCCCTTCCACATTAAAACCACATTCTTAAAAGAATTCCACAAGTCACGTGTTTCAGTATTTTGGTAGGAATATTTGGTAAGGTAAGACCTCAGACTAGTCCTGAATCCAGCCTCCCCAATGTAATAAAAAAAGCATAGCTATAACTGAGGCCCCTTTGGAGTAGGAAAATCTCATCAAATATTCATCAATCTTGGAAGGGTCATCAACGGCGACTTCAACAGGGTGGGTGTTTAAACGAGATCCACATTCATAGAATCCATAAACTCACCTGTTAGAAATCTTGCCTGGAAATTATATTCCGGATAACATCGGGAAGAACAGAAATATTCCATAAAAGTAGCAAATCCTCATTCAGCCACAAATCAGTCCACCACCTCTACCACAACTATATTATAAATAATACCATCGTTACTAAATTCCCAAACCACATATGTGCCAACTCATGTGCTACAACAGTCGTTACGTACGACTTGGTTCTAGCCGAACTAAGCGTTTGGTCAACAAGGATTGTGGTCTCTCTGAATGTGACCAACCCCCAATTCTCCATTGCCCCTATTTTGTCACCCATTTTTACAAACCTGCCGAAAAATCGGGGACAGGGACAAGATCGAGCTTAGGAAGTGGATATTCCAAGTCGAAAAAATTTCATAAAACGACAAGATTTGACCGCTACATCCAAAGCGTACATTCCCTCTTCTGTCCGTCCCACTGGGGTGTATATCCTTATTCTGACTCCCCGATCACTCCGTCTTCTCCACATATTCAAAATCCCAATAATGTAGGCCACCAGGTACGTAGACATTCGAGGTGTTGTTCCAAACTCTTTTAGGAGTCTTCCATCCTCAAGACCGTTGTTTTCTCAACTTCCTGTGATTTATTGGTAGGTTAAAGACCATATTTGAAAGGACAGTTCTATTTGGAGGGGATATTATGGATAGGCGAAATTGAGCCTTCATGTCGGTTCATCAAGCAAAAAGGAAAAGCTCTTCGTGCGTCAATCGGCTAAAAAAATTGATCAATTTTGAATACCTCGAATTGGGTGGACGCCCCGTAAACTTCTTCGCCGTTAAGATTGTATTTATTCTATAAAATCCCTCCATTTTATTCCCGATTAGACCATTGAATTCCAATATAATGTTAGCTGGTCCGGGATTCTGGCAAATTAGCAAAAATTGGTGTACTAGATTATCCTGGAAGAGCAAGTCGACTGTCTGAGCTCGGATGTTGTACTCCCATGTGGCTGGAAGTGTCTTGTTCCTTGAATAATGGCTGCTTTTGTGATTTCGAGGTCACGGGAATTCAATCTGACGAAACGGCAAGGTTCATTAATGACTGAATTTATGTCAACTTTTCCGGAAAGGTGAAATTTATTAAGTCCGGATTAATGAGTATGTTGTATAAAGAGGGGAGTACTGTTCGTGGTAGTCTACTGGCTGTTGACATTTCTAATATAGATCACAACGTGTAAGAGTTAAGTACTGTTGCAATAATACAATTTTTTTATTTAGGTTTGCCGGTATTAATACAAAAAATATGTAAATAAATTAATTCTAATTTGTATAATTTTTCTGATGAACTTTATTCAATATTCACAAGAACTTAACAATTTTCATAAAATGTTCTGAAAAACCTGTTGAAGTTTGTTTTTTTAATATGTCTCTATGTTAGAAAAGTTCAGAAAGGCTCTGTACTAATCCGAAAAAATAGACTTGATTGTAAACTATCCTCATGTCTTATTATATCGACTTATTTGCCAACGTCTGACTAATAAACAAGAAATTTATTCAAACGCGAAGTTTGAATTCAAACGATGTTTTTTTGCTACGAAAACATTGTATATAGCGCACTGAAGTAACCGGTTTTCCAAATTGCTATAGTAATTAAAATATTTTAATAGCCTAAGACTGTCTGATTAGTTGTTTTATAAAAAAGCTACATAGAATGAAGGTATTTTGTATGTGAATGTATGCAATCTTCAGAAGTTGAGGGGCATAATAGAGAAAACCTGTATTTTTATTACTAAAAGAAATGCTGTGAAATTTATGCCGATATAATTCAATCCTGAGTTAATTTTTAATTTTTCAATTCATTATTTTTACCGATTTTGGTATTCTTTTATCATCATCGGATTTTGGCACATAATAACGATAATCGATTCTTAGACAACTTTATTGGGATTCGAGAATCTTTTTTTAAAAACATTAATTTCAAAAAATTAACAACAGCTCAACTCATCCGAAAGTTAATCGGCACGACCGGAATTTTTAAAAAAGTACACATTTTTTGCAGATAAGTTTCTTTCACTCATTTAATAATTTGAACATATCAATTAATTAAATGAAATATTTCGTATTTTAAAATTTTAATTGGATTTCCAATACACTTTATTTCGAACATAATCAAAAACTATTGAAATATATAAATCACCGTCTGATAAAATATAGAGAATGCCTCCCGATACATATAGGAAAAAAATTGGGATAATATGTTGAAAGGCAACGAATTCAAATGGTTTATTGACAATAACAGTTTTATAATCATTTAGGAACAATGATTGAAATGTGAGAAGAAGCAATGCAAAAATTACATGATGTAATTTTATTTACTAATTAAAAATTAGGGCAGCATCAAAAAAGGATTATAGAGAAAATTCTGATAGAGACGATTCTAAAGTCATAATTGTTTAAAATTTAAATTCTAATTAATATTATATTTGGGCTTTTTCATAAATACCTCGTCGAGACGAAGAGAAAGTTTTAAGTCAATAAAATTTGTTTTTATAAACTTAGTTCAACATGTTGTCCTAAATTAAAAATAACTTTTAGTTATGACTATCACTCGATTAAACAACCATCACGTATTTCAATTTTAAATAAATCTAAAATTTAATAGCATAAGGGAATTTCTTCACTCTATTAATGATGGGATCACATTTTCCCATTTGAAGAGGGGAAACCACTAGTATGGACGCAACCTGTGTGGACATTCTCTGCCCATCAACATTGCCGAGAGCGCAGTGGACACACTGAGGACAGATTTGCGTTCTATCCGATTGTGTTCGAGACAACTGGAGGTATAAGTGGAAATCGCTCCGCTTCCTAAAGAAGCTTGGACGTTAGCCTTGACACACGTGAGACCCGGTGACTTTCCAGTTGATCTCCGTTGCTATCGTGAGAGGCAACGCAGCGTCATTATGTTGGCGAGATACACTTCGGATGGATGGCTTGTTAACTTCTATTTAAGAAGAAGAAAAATTTTATTTAAAAAAAAAATTTGAAACTATAAACTAGATTAATTGAAAAAATTATTCATTTGAATATTATTTAAAATTATTAAAAAATATTAAAATAAAACCATAGAGTTATTTGTTGTAGTTCAATTTGAAAAAATCAGTAACATATCAATAAAGAAAATATGCTCAATTTTAATAAAAATATTGAACCAGTATTTTCATTATAAAAACTAAAATAGGCGGGATTTAAACAGGAAAAAATTTCGGATCATGTAATAGACTGTTTTCAGTATAATGAGGCTTCATTTACAAATAATGTATTATTTCTAAGTTTAAATATTAAAAAGACGTATCCATTAAATGTAAGAAAATATAAAGAATATTATAATCCACCACTTTCCACGAATAAGTTCAGTGGTAATTTCCGTGAAGACCAGTTAGAAAAACTAAATAAAACATTCCATGGAATAGCAAGTAACGAAATTTCTGAAATTAAGGACTCATTAAATCCAAGACCCACAACATTGTAATTTTAATAATTTAACATTTCAGTTTTAATGAAATAATCAACTCAATTAATGAACAGAATTACCAAAGAAGTAAATATCCTTTGGGATCAAGAACAACAAAATATCAATCTATTCCCGACACTTTTGACAATCTGAATCACACGTATGGAGAAAAGACTGAATATGGTGAAAACATGTAATAGTATTTAAGGCGAAAAAGTAAGCGATCTGATGAAATATGATGTCACCAATCAAAATAGTTTAAAATCTACGGAACCGTGGAAACAAACAGAAAGAAAATATTCAAAACCATTTGATAAAGAAGAACGTTTTGGACTAACATCAAAAGATAAAACAGAAGATGGAAGTAATGGCAAAAACGGAACGAAAATTGGAATTGCAACTAAAGAGAATATGAAAGAAGCTACAATTTGTGACATGTCTTTGAGCTCCTGGCGAAATCTAAACAAACATAAACTCGGAACTACATGCGATCCGTATTTAATATGTAATACATTAAAAACGCAGAATTCAAGGAACAAAACACCTTTCTGTTGACCATACTTATGGCATCAAATCTATTAGTGACAACATTAAAGTTTCTCAAATAATCCATGATAATAAATTTGACGATAATGAAAATTTAAGTTTGAATGTTGAGAGTTTAGTCGCGGATTTGAGGAAAAAACTGAAAGTGAGTGGCTTCCGAAATTTTAGAGAATTTGAATATCTCTTGAGAACTTCAGTTTATTTTATTTTTGCTAATTTTATAAGAGTTCTGAAGATTTTGTGAGTTTAGAAAATTTTTTAAATATTATTGAGATAATGAAAATCGAATTGGATAAAATTTATTTGGAATTCATAATTAATTATTGCCAGGAAGAAATGTGTTCAGAACTATATTTAAATATAAACAAAATTTTACAACTTCTCGACTATCGTAACGGATTTCATGACAACAATTTAAATGTTGAAATTCAGCCTAATAGAGATATAAGCGATGGTAAAAAGAAAAATTGGTCTTCAACGACTTCCTATTCCCAATATACCAAAGCTTCTCAATATGGACAGTTGAGTAAAGGTAGTTAACCAATATTTATTTCAAAGATACAAATAATCGTGTTTATGGATTACCTACACTTCGTTATGATTTGAAACCTCCACGAATTAAAAAAACAAGTGACTTTACATCTTATGGAGACGAGCTTAATGCAGGGGCAATGTTAAATCCGACTATTTTTACAAATTGGGGACTGGGAATTGATGAAATCGTGAAGGTGATGCCTCCAAACGAGGTTAGTATTTTGATATATAAAATTAATTTTAATTAAAAAAACTATTTTTAAAGATGTACGAGTTTTTGGATAAATGTGATATCAAAATTGAAAGAGAAGTATTTGAACAAATATATAAAAATGTTTCAGGAAATGAATTCACAAACATTCCTGATTTTTTGAATGAATATAGAAATTATCTAATGTCTAGTAAAATAAATTAAATTTATTTATTAAACTAATAATACTCAAAGTTTATTAACATTATTTGATAATTAAATGAAATTTATTTCAAATTATTAATATACACAAAACTTCGCATTCGGTTTAGAATTCTCTTCAAGAAAGATCACAATTTATTCTAAAAAATATTGATTTTATTTAGACAAAAAATTAAATAGGAAAATTATTATTTAGTCGAATATCGTAGTACAAGTGACTAATTGTAAGAGCAATTCGCTTTATGAGTGGCCATTGCAAAGAATTTTTGCCTCGTATGACAAGTAAACATTTGTAGTACGAGCGATGATTCATTTTGTCAGTTTTGGCGATGACTAATGTCAGATGAGGCTATCTGGTGACAAATTTTTTTCTATCATTTGATTTTTGAAAAATCCGCATCATTTTAAATATAGACATTATTTTGCGATAACACTAATTTATTTTGAAGAGACTAATTTATTAAATCTTATCTCTAATTTATGCAAAAAACTTTTATTTATATCATTGATTAATATTTTTAAATATTAAATAAATTTCTGTACTCGTTGTATGCGACCACATTCTATCTTATCAAAATATACACAATTCAATGTTTCAAAAAACATAATTTTTTATGAGAAAAAAATTAATCATCAAAAAAATCGTTCTCTATTATTGTTTTTTCCGTGGGTTTCCTCAAAAACATCATCTCATTACAGCTACTTTAAGCTCTATCAACACGTCAATTGTGATATACTTTCAGTTCAGGGTGGAATTCAGCAATTACTTAGTCAGAAATACAACCAAAGTCTCACAGACAACATTACGGCCTTTCTTGACCAAAACTCACCAAAATATGATAAAATATTCGTTCATGTATTTTCTATTGGAGTTTTTATTTATCTTTCATGGCTTTTCTCCTCTCTAAATTCTTACGGCCTTTCACGAAAATCTGACAAGCCGAAAATCGTAGGACAAATTTTTGACAGTGTGGCATGTGGGGAACTCAGGAATATGGCTTTGGGTATGTCAATAAATTCTTCTTCATTAACCTCTGTTCGTTGGGTGGCCTATTACTTTGTTTTATTAACATTGTACCTAACAAGAATAATAGACAGAGCTGATAAACTTGCTAATGAGTTATGTACAGCCGATAATCATCCACCGACTTTAATGTTTTATTCCTTGGATGATCCAATGTCTGATCGAGTTTATTTGGAGAGGGTTATTGAGAGGTTATCTGAGAAGAATAATGTGAAGAGTGTTTATTGGGATAATTCTAGTCATGCTGCTCATCTTTCTCGTCATCCTAAAGAGTATATGTATGCTCATAGGGATTTTCTAAAAAAATGTGATATG